>NC_135234.1:388843703-388926203 GCF_051348905.1 Ranitomeya variabilis
CTGTGGCTTTCTTAGGCTATGTGCACACTTTGCGGGGTCCTCTGCGGGTTCTCCTGCAGTGGATTTGATAAATCTGCAGGGCAAACCCGCTGCGGTTATCCCTGCAGATTTATCGCGGTTTGTTTTGCGGTTTCCACTGCAGGTTTACTCCTATACTATTGATGCTGCATATGCAGCAATATGCAGCATCAATAGTAATGTTAAAAATAATAAAAAATGGTTTATACTCACCCTCTGACGTCCCGATCTCCTCAGCGCTGCATGCGGCGGTCCGGTTCCAAAGATGCTGTGCGAAAAGGACCTTCGTGACGTCACGGTCATGTGACCGCGACGTCACCGCAGGTCCTGTTCGCACAGCAACCCTGATGATGAGACCGGACGGCCGCGTGCAGTGCTGAGAGGTGAGTATATCATTATTTTTTATTTTAATTATTTTTTTTTTACACAAATATGGTTCCCAGGGCCTGGAGGAGAGTCTCCTCTCCTCCACCCCAGGTACCATCTGCACATTATCCGCTTACTTCCCGCATCATGGGCACAGCCCCATGCGGGAAGTAAGCGGATCAATGCATTCCTATGTGTGCAGAATCGCAGCGATTCTGCACAAAGAAGTGACATGCTGCGGAATGTAAACCGCTGCGTTTCTGCGCGTTTTTTCCCGCAGCATGTGCACAGCGGATTGCGGTTTCCATAGGGTTTACATGTAAATGTAAACGCAATGGAAACTGCTGTGGACCCGCAGCTGCAGAAACGCTGCGGATCCGCGGTAAAACCCGCAAAGTGTGAACATGGCCTTAGTGGTTTGAGTCCTTGGACAAGGCCTACTTACAAAGTGACTAGTGATGACAGTGGTCTTTGAAGTCCACAATGCTGAACCTATTATATGTACATTCTTTTTAAATCTGATTTTAGCAATAAACCTTTATATTAAATCACTCTCCCAAAGGGCACAAAGAGATTAACCGAGGCATAGTTCAGTCACCGATTAAAGAGCAATTTATTCATTTATTTTTAAAGGGTTTGACTCGTAGCTGATAAAATATCATAGAAAGTACACATGAAGGTTTGAGCAATATTGCAGTCTGAATGGCATCTTAGTATTGCGATGCACAGCTTTGTTTCTACATCTGATTATCAGTTTGCCATGGTACCAAGCTTCGCTAATCGGAATTTACTGCAATATGACTTGCTCCGTATATCATTTCAGAAGAACAATGGGGCTTCACAATCAACAAGGGACGTTAGTGAAGTCATTAAGAAGGGCCATTGAAATCTGCTGATCGAACCCTAAGCATTTATTGTATTCTAAAAAAAGATAAGTTCTCGTAATTACAAATCCAGAATTACATACTGCACATAAAGCTTAATTGAGAGACATTGTGCAAGAAGCATGACTTGGTGGTCTGTGCATGTTCTATCAGTACAAAGCTCCAAGCACAAAACATCCATTCTCTCCTATCTTCAATTACTAATGTCACATTGCAATATGGACTGTTCCAGAAAATATTCTCTTCTGAGAAGGAAAATCCCACAGGTGATGACATTTCAGAGTTATTAGGAAAGGAGCACACATATTGACCTCACTAATTCCACTGATTCATGCTTATGTTTATTTTGTATCATGTGCAAATACATTTGCTCTATATTGTTCTTTATACTTTCAGGCAGTCTCTACTTGTCTATTGGTGTGAAATATTGGACTTTTAGAGATGGGAATTTAATGCTAGCTTATAATTAATTACGTGTCATCTGATATATATATATATATATATATATATATATATATATATATATATATATATATATATATATATATATAAAATAAAAAAAATAATATATATATAGAGAGAGAGAGAAACCAATAAAAATAATTTTGTCTTATAAAGGGTATTAACTCATTTCAATTGATTTGTAAAGAAGACTATGGACTTATTTAAAGCACTCAGGCTACAGGGGATATTTAGCAGCTTCTGAGAAGGGGTAGAGCATGTTAGTGTTGAAACTTAGCTTTACAGGTGTCTGTGGAGATAGCATATGTACAGTCAACGGTGGTGCACCTACACTAACATTTTCTATTGCTAAACATCCATTCTTAATACTCTTATTGTTGGAATTTCTCAAAGCCTTAGGGGAGGTTAGATAACCTGTCCTACAAAACCATCAGCACTTCCAGAAGTACTGTACATTTTTGCTTATGCAGTCTTCTGCAAGAGACACATCATGACCTGGTTACTTTTGTAGACAGCCCTTCTGCTCATCTAAATGAGTCATTGGGAAGCCAAAATAATCCTTTTGATATGTTTTATTAATTTGGAGATCTTACTACTATGGAAAAACATTTCTGTTGCACTGTATCAGCCTTGACTTTGCTACTCACTCCTGCATGTTCTGGATTAATACTGTATCTCTTCTGCTGCATTTATGAAACAGAATGGTAAATATCAAACATTGACCATACGCTGCATTAGGATTTTCATCCGAAGCCGAGGTTAAATATAAAATATCGGAAATCGTTTGCTTGAAATGTGGATGTGCCACATCATGTCTGAGCTCCTGGGTTGACAAGGTGAGAAATGCAGAAATTAACAAGCCTGATTAGTCTATAATTAACCCAAAGAGAGCTGCACGTTACTCTGAAACCAAGGAAAGCTGATTATAGCACTGACACTGAAAGGGGGTGACAAAACTATAACTATGAACACTTCCTCAGACTGGTTAATATATTACACTGAGATTTATACTCAACCTGAAAAAGTCTTCTTTAATAATACACATTTTATTTTAAAATTCCTGTCCAGCCATTACATAATTTTGAAGGCGTTGTTTCCATGATTAAATTGTAACTGCACCTTTATTTTTTTCATAAATCCCTTTACAAGTAAAGATAACCTGGTTGTGACCATCCAGGCTGAAAACCACTGGATAATGAGCTGCTGAGAGCACAGTGTCAGTGTCTAGCTGTGACATCATTAAGGTTACCGCAGGCCACTGAGTCTGTGTTCCCAGATCACCTTGGTAAGATCACCACCACTCAGATATCTTTGCATTGATGAGAGACAATATATTGTAACACCATTTCTGCAAATTGGAAATCAGGTTTGGCTTTTTCCCTAAGTCATATTGCAAGGCTCGTTAAAGTGTTGATATTGAGTTTTTAGGATTGCTACTTACAATAGTGGCACTAGAGTTCAAAAAGTCCTCTTCATCTCTGAAGAGACAATTTACATATTTAATTTTCCAGAGGAGAATGTAAGGTATTTAAGTCTATTCATACTGGCATGCCAGGCCTGGCTTGTTACTCTCCACAAGGAGAAACGTTACCCCTTAGAACCCAGTCTTAAGCCTAGACAAATCAGATCTCGTATTTTGCACTGACCAGGGGCAACATTTGTATTTGTCGTGAAACCAAAAAGGAAATGTGCAAGGGCTAAATGAACAAAAAGTAATCAAAAAATCTATTTCTGAATAATTTGCTAAAAATGAAATAAATATCTGACATAACAAACATAGACAAAATTGTTGGGGAAATAAAGTATTACCCATGAATCAAAGCTATACAAAAGGACATCTAGGTAAAACATAAATGTGGTACAAAACTCTTAGTGCTTGTCACAAAGTCAGTAAATACTAGGTAGTGAATTATTCCAAAAATATAACTGGCAAAAAAAACATAAAGTGCAGTCAAAGGGTAAATTCCTGATTAATCCAATAGAGTTGGGTAGAAAAACAAATTAAAGTGCCGACGATGTTAAGCTCCCATATAATGAAAAATATGACGTGGAAACAATAATGTGGGCAAATTAAGGCTCACACACCAAACACCTAACCCATGTTTCAACAATGCTTTGTCAGACCTCTGCAGCTGTCAGAGATTGAAAACAGCATTTAACAGCTCAACTGCCATGGGTGGAGGTCCGGTAAACCCGTTGGTTTTAAAGACACATGATGTCTTGATCAAATCAGCAAGCTCGGAGTGTGAGCCCACATCAAAGTTATGTTTTGATGTACAACTATGTCAAAAGTTATGAAGGTTTTTTTTTGTTCCTTACTTTTTTAAAAAGATCTCCTAAAAGCTTAAAAATAATTGGCTTCTTACGGCTCCAGTAAAAAAATAAGGAAAGAGGAGAATGGTAATACTAGACATGGTATGCAGTACACAGCATCTACATTAATCAGCTGTGAGAATATATAGCAGTAGTTCACAAATAGTACATAGGCAATATCTGTCTATCTATTATAATTCATAATTTAGTTGCTAAAGAACCTTATTATGGAGAGAAGGGGCACTCCTTTTCAGTTGCAGAACCTCTTTACAAAAATAGAAGTAGGGTTTCCATGTCAAACAAGAGAATAATAAATAAGAACACAGTCTAGCTTTTGGGTCTTCTTTTAATTGGGAGCTAGTGAGGCTGTGGAAGCACAGAGCAAAAAGATCTACTGTCAGGTCTAGGAGTTGATGGCAGAATAGTTTAATTACATGGATATTTATATATGGACATTGTACATAAATAATATTAATAAAATAATACATATTTTACCTTTTTAATTTGTCTTAGTATTATTTGAGGAGTATATTCTCCATGCATATGAATTGGAATATATCTGAGTAGCTCAGAGCAAATCAGAAATATTATATAAAAATTGAGAAGATGTGAAAAATGTTAAATAGTTAAGTACATCCAATGTATTTTGTCCCTGTTGAACATTAAAAGTGCTAAGGGTACTTCAAGTATGAGTTGGAGGGGAGATGTCTAGGCGCTCATATTAAATTAGACTAATCAGTAAAATATATGTATTTGCATTTCTCCTACTTTGGCAATTACAGCTTACTAGATAACTAGCAAGAAAGAGAAAAAGAATGCTGTAATAACAAGACCGTATCTCACATTCATAAGAATGAAAACATACATTTACGGTAGTTGCTGAAGATATCAAGGGAAACGTAGCTCTGTGATATAGAAGTAGCATTCCTTATACCAGCCCCAAACATGGAACTGATAAAACGTTTATGGAGCACTTGGTGTAACAAACATCTATATGTTTTAATTTTTTATTTATCATCTCATCCTATTCTAAAAAGTGGCAGCAGATTAGTGGGCATACACATACCGAGACTCTCATCGATCGATAAAAAAAATGCTTTCCAACATGTTTCATCCTACCGAGCAGTATGCTACGGAGAATTTGGTGAGCGATCAATGGAGATCTCATGAACCACCAACCTGCTACCCATTACAAGAGGATAACAATAGGTACTTTCTAAATGCACTGTACAAAAACCATGCCACAACTTCACTTTTTTCCTGCATAAGTTTGACAAGAGGTTATTTTTTTTATTACACATCGATCTATATTTCAAGGAGCCATCATTAATAATCTAGCAATTTACTTCTCTGATGATGGGTGGACAAGAAAGGATGAGGGTATTTGTGAAGGTAATGATCCGTTTGCAGCTCTGTGATGGCCTGTGCTTTTAAATCTTTAGCATTATTGAGTTGGGAAAAAAGACTCTTGAAAGTTTCCTTTGAATTACAAGGTTTCCAACTTTGATGTCAGACTTTCATTTGAAGGTAATATACCTATTAAAAGTGTTGTTCAGGTGGAAAGAGAAATGTTTAGAATTGAGAAACATTTTTCTATCTACTGGCTAACACGGTACCAAGATATATATCTTTCCTGTTCAGGTGGAAAAAAAATTCTTAATGCTATCTCTGTGTTGGTCATGTACTGTACATGAAGAGGGCTGACTTATTTATTACCTCTTTCGCTATCATGGCTGATTTATAGACTGAGAACGGGTTGGATTTATTATTAAAATGAGCCATAAATTTATTTGAGAAATAATTTAGTGAGCATCTTCCCAATATGCTTTTTTCACCAGTTTTGGATTATTTCAGCAAATCTAGTGGATGCCAATAAACGGGAACATACTGGCTACAATTTTATGCTATGAGGACTTGGGATGTCATGTTCTTGGTAATATTGATGATTCGGAAAGTCAGACACCAACATGTAATTCTATCATAACATGTATAAATTACATGTTATAAATATATTGATGTGAGAATTAATTCACATGACTCCGGTCCATGGGCCATGTCAGTAATGTGTGACTGCTGGGCCACAGTCTTGCAAATCTCCTTACCTCCTGGAATTTTCAGCCCTTCTCTTAATTAGCTTGGCAGGTATGACGTTGTGTCACCATGGCTAATCAAAAAAGAGCTTGGAATGCCGAGAAGTATAAAGATTCACAGTCTAACGGTTACAAAATTGCTGACGTGGCCAATGGACTGGAGTCCTGCAAATAGATTCTGCAATCTCTAGTTATGAATTATCTATAGTGGGACAACACTTTTAGTCTACTTCTCCAAACTGCCTAAGAATTGCATACAGCCAACTTACACTCTTGTTTCTTCCGTGCTCAGTAACTTGCCCATCTTTTCTTTCTCAAAAAACAATTTGTTTCATCCTGCATGCCATAGTTGTGTAGAGTTCTTTACTGAGTGCCACGCTTATCTCTGTATGGGTTTCCAAAGGCAACCCCTGGGGAGAGAACCCCTTTCATTTCCTGCAGAGTTACAGTCAAATTGATTAAAAAAAATATAAAATTCTAAAGAAAAACTTACTGAAGACACAAACAGCTACTTCTCTAACATGAAGTAGCAAGTAGCAAGTACAAAATAAGCTTTATTTTCTTAAAAAAATTGATACATTGATGTATCTGTATGTTCAAAATGTTTAATATTATAGTCATTTCTCTATTTGCTTTTTCTTTAAAGTTTCGATGAAATGCCCCTAATACATCTTCCAATTTTAACTTTATACACTGATAGCAAGAGACAAAGAGAAAAATTGTTGACTTAGAGAAATGGTTCATTTGGAAAAGTTTTTTGGATTGTACTTCTGTAAATAATGGAAACTCCTACTTCTTGTTCTTACCAAACTCTACACAACGGAGTGTTATAACTATTGTAAAAGCAAATGTGCATATACCTGTATAGCAACCGATAAACTATCAATCAAGGTCCTGAAAAGACCCAACAGGTCGCACAAGAAAACACAAGTACCAGAAATGGAAAGTGATAATTGCGGATTATTTTATTATCTTTCAAGTGTGACCCATCTGTCGGCTACTGTTAGTAGTTATTGTAGAATAATGGAAAATCCAAATCTATAAGAGCTTCTTGTAAATAGCATTTCACATTTTACACCATGACACTTTTGAATTTTTTAAGGTGTACCCATGTGTGCTTTTTTCTGTGAAGTTTCACAAGTGCATGAATTAATCACAGATTCTTTTATGATTTGAGATAATCCTGTCTGGTCCATAACATTGGATTTCAATGTATTTGTCAGAGAAAAGAAGGATTTTGAATGCCTTTATGACAGATACTGTTGATTAGATGTCATTGCCATGTAGATAAAAGCAAAGAAATCATCAAAAGAATAGCAACTTCCCTGTCATTGGTTCAAACAGATCTACTGAAATATCTAAAGATCTTCAGCTCAAAGCAACAAACCCCAATGGATTGGACCTCCATCTGACTGGACCACAAATATTTGGAACCTTTCTTTTTTATTATTATTTTATATGTTCTGCCTGATGTACAATGTTCAATAATACTGTAAAGTATAAGCTGAGATGATTGGAGTTAAAGACTGCAGCACATGAACACAAGAAACATTCCTATAAAATGCAAAGTAGTTTCAATGTTTTCTAATTTGAAAGTTTTTGCGTTATTTTAATGTTATCCAGTATTAATTTAAGAAGTCATTTTCAGTGGCATATTTATATTTTTTGGATAGGTTTTAACCCAGCAGGACATATAAAAAAAATCTGTAACTAAAAGAGGTAGATATTAATACGCAAGACGGAATGTAATAACGGGAAAATATGTACATACTAGATGGAGGCCCGATTGCATCGGGAGGGCGGTATTGTCTCGATGGGGCAGGCTTTGCAGCGTTGAGAATCTCTCCCCAATGTGCTCATCCACCTATCCACTCTCTCTTTCTCCCATCTTTGGTCTCTTCTTTGACCTGTCTACTCCATGTGCTATCCCCCTTGTCTGCTGTCTCTCTCCTTTCTGTGCTGTGTTCTCCCCTCATGTGCTGTCCTGTTTGAGCTGTCTCCCCCTGTGCTCTGTCTCTCTCACCCCTGTGTGCTTTCTCTCTTCTCCATCTGGTTTGTTGTCTTCGACGTTGTGCCTTTGCTGCTTTCCTTTCATTGTCATTGGCGTACTTTTTAGGAGGAGCCATGTTGGCATTGATATTTGCTTCTTAAAGGGGTTTTCCCACGAACAAAAGTTCATTTTAAAAATTGTCTGTCTCTGACCACGTACAGAACATACCACATCTGGGCAGGGGAGGAAGCAAAAGACAATACTGACATTACAGCAGGAGATCGCAGAGGATACATATTGTGAGGCCAAATATTGTTTAAAAACAGTCAGTGAAATATTTTACTTGACAAAATGAATTCTCTGTGATCCCCTGCTGTAATGTCAGTATTGTCTTTTGCGTCCTCCTCTGTCCAGGAGATGTGGTATGCTCCGCACAGGGTCAGACACAGACAATTTTTAAAATGAACTTTCGTTCATGGGAAAACCCCTTTAAAAAGCAAATATTAACGCCAACATGGCTCCTCCCAAAAAGTACACCAATGACAATGAAAGGAAAGCAGCAAAGGCACAACGTCGAAGACAACAAACCAGATGGGGAAGAGAGAAAGCGCACAGGGGTGAGAGAGAACACAGCACAGGAAGGAGAGAGACAGCAGACAAGGGGGATAGCACATGGGGTAGACAGGTCAAAGAAGAGAGTACAGATGGGAGTGGTCAGCACATGGGGAAAGAGAGAGTGGATAGGTGGGTGAGCAGCACATGGGAGAGAGATTCTCAACGCTGCAAAGCCTGCCCCCATCATGACATTTTTAAAATGAACTTTCGTTCATGGGAAAACCCCTTTAATGTGAACGGGTTCCTCTTCCTGTAGACACGTTGCACATCTGCCGCAGGGATCAGCCGAATGATTCACTGAACCTGCACAGAATTCACGCAGGCACAGTTAATCAGACCACCACCATCTTTGGGCAGACAGATAGTGTTGGTCTCATTAAAACTGCGCATGCAATCCTCCTGTACAAAGATGGCGGCGGTCAGTAAATCATTCGGCTGATCCCAGCAGTGGCGTGTTCGCAACAGTGTTCCACTGATGTTACCACGCAAAAGCCTTCGTACGGCATATACAGCGTGGGCTTGTGTGTGTGGTGCATATGGCGTATACAGTGTGTGTGTGGTGCGTATGGCGTATACAGTGTGTGTGGTGCATACAGCATATACAGTATATGTGTGTGGTGCGTACGGCGTGCACAGTGTGTGTGTGGTGTTTACAGCGTATACAGTGTGTGTGTGGTGCGTACGGCATATACAGTGTGTGTGTGGTGCGTACAGCGTATACAGTATGTGTGTGTGGTGCGTACGGCGTGCACAGTGTGTGTGGTGCGTACAGCGTATACAGTGTGTGTGTGGTGCGTATGGCATATACAGTGTGCGTTTGTGTGTGTAGTGCGTACGGCGTATACTGTGTGAGTGGTGCGACGGTGTTCCACTAGTAGCACCGCACAAGAGGCTGGTACCACCAGCAGTTTCCATACTGAGACACCAATCACTTGGGTGTCCCAATATGGCGGTCGGTGAACTTCCGCCGCTTGGAATTCTGGGATCCGGACACATCTGGACGGAACAGGATGTGAAGACATTACAACATAAGTACTGTATGTATTAAGGTCCTGTTCTGTCCTGGTTTGCCACTTCTTTTTGTCACGTTGGTTAGGTAAGCATCTGTAGGGCTTCTTTTGAAATGCCTGCAAGCCATTACTAAAGGAGGAGACAGGAAACAGTCTTTCCAATAAAGAAAGCGGAAGAGAGATAAAGAGGTGCAGAGATAACTTACCACAAAGAAATAACTAGAAATGGAAATGAGGCTCCACTTAAATTTTTCCTTGTTTTCCTTCTTGTATATCGCAGCTCATAACTTTGCCTTTGAGAGTTATACCAAAATAATACAAAGATATGTTCAATTTACTATATGTGCACATAAGAAAATGCATAATAATTATAAAATCTTGGCCATGATTTTTTTTACTATAATGAAAATGCTCCCATGTTGGATACCTTTTCCGCTGCCTTCAATAGATGTGACTATATCTCTACCAGCGATAGCAGGCCCTTAGACTGAGGGGGGAAACATAGGTACAAAAAAACTCAACCCACTCAACTGTGCCTGCAACCATTCCAAATCCATTCTGTTTCATCTCTCAAAGGCCGCGTGTCATTTTGCCTGGCAGATTCCAAAATATGCCTTGCCTTCATCCTTTAAACTCTGTACAGAGATCTGGTCTTACAATGGGGTCTACTAAATTGCTTCCATGTAAGGGCTGCTGGCCGAAAGAGAAAACTAAAGGCAAGAAAAGTCATCATCACTCAGGGTCAGTGCCAAGAGGTTACATCAAGGACAAAATCAAAACACAAGCAGGGGGTCAAAATTAGAGCCAAGGTCAGAAAACATGATAAACAAGCAGACACAAAGGGAGCATGAACTAAGGCTATAAATCAAGCAAACACAACTTATTATCTGGCTAAGGAAGTCAGAGGGTCATGGGTTTAAACAGCAGACAGCAACAACCACCGCCCCCATAACAGGGCTCCAAGGAAGGAGTAATCAAAACCAGACAAGAATTAACCCCATAGCTCTCGGATTTAGCTTAATCAAAATAAGAATAAAACAAGACTGTAGCAGTTACACCCAGGGGCTGAAGCAGAAACAGAGTGAACAGGACCCGGCACAGATGTAACACATTCTTGATTTTGCTATTATGCCCTTGGAACTATGGTAGTGATGCTTTTCTTTTTTTAAGTGTAGTTTTTCACAAATTATGAGAATGGGAGAGTTTTATAAACTAGAAAGTGCCACAAACTGGCTTACTATAAGGAAAAGATCTTTTTATGCCATGACTGTACTATTGCTTTAAAGCCGTCTGTGTGCACCAGACCTTAAAGGATTTGATCACCAGCGAACAGAAATATTCTAATAACTTGGCAAATATAAATGTTAACTACTTGCTTGTTTTGTGCTAATGTGCTTGTTTATTTGCTTGAGGTGTCATTTTGAGGAATAATGTAACAAATATTTTGGCTGACGCAATGTGGAGCGGGAGAAGCTTTATTTCGATTGAACAGTGTATTAATACATGAGTCACTGATTATACCCAGAGACATGACAGTAGGGACGAAGGTGTCAATACATATAGACATTGATGCTTCAGATATATCAAATAGTTTTCAGATATAACCATATTATATTTGTTCTGTCTATAAGAATTTTAATAATAAAAAGCTTCAAGAGCACAAAAAAATCAATGTGGTCCCTTTATACATTCTAAACTACACTAAGCCCCAGAATTAATTACCCCTATTTTTCTGACATGTGAACATTGTAAGTTCCATATACAGCCCAGCGTAAATTGACTTACTCACATACATATTTATGCTTTGATAAAATATTGAAAATTACTTTTCTCAAGGACTTAAGCAATTTGATTTCTCATTTTATACCTCGGACTCTTCCTACATCTGCGGTTTTTTTTTCTAAGTGATTTGAAAGCCTAATACAGATGGAGGGGTGTACTGTGATTCCCAGAACCAGGCACATGTCCAGAGTCACGCAGAACTGTATATTATAAAACCACTATAATGGGAGAGCAGTGAAGCGTGACATCACCTTATTTAACAGGCCTTCCATAATTTAGGATGTTACACACTTTAATCTGATGCTGCGTGTTAGCAGCTTGTACTGGACGCAATAAACAAGTTAGCGGAGAAGTTGGTTGAGCCACAGAAATGCCAGCTTAACATAAACAATGCTTGAGAAACATGGCACATACTGCATTAAATATCATTACAGGAAGATAAGTAACAAGCTGAGTATCTCCCGGCAGAGTGGAGAAACATTAGGTAACTCTCTAGGAAATACTTAAAACACACAGACTTAATTCAGGTAATTTTAAAGGGCCCCTATACCTAAAGAAAAATGTTAGAAGGGAATCGCTGGTGAGACCCCAAGTGATCCTAAGAATGAAGTAACATCTGCACCCCTTTAGCACATCAGATACCCATTAACACCCTAAGAACTCTACCAGTTTTTTTACGCTTTCGTATTTTCTTCATTTTTTTATTTTTCCGCAGACATAACTTGCTTTTGCCTAATAAGTTTTAGTTTTGACACCATTCATTTTACCATATAATTTACTGATAAAAGAGGAAAAAAATCCAAGTGAGGGCAATGTTGAAAAAAATACTATTCTGGCATCGATCGGGGAGAAAATTATCCGATTGTCCAGGTCAATACCATTAGATCACACATGCCTATTTTTACTGCCATTTCAGTGTCTTATAAAAATGTTGATTTTTGTAAAATGAAAAACTTGGTTTGTGTTACGGAAGCCGCTAGAAGAATGGTTAGGTCACTTCTTTTAATAGCTTCACGGCTTTTGAAGCCATAAGTTGTTAAAAGAAGCTGAAAAACACTGAACATATGTACAGAAATTTATTTTGACATTGCTATACATCTGTTCAGTCTTTTTGGAGTTTTTTTAGTGCTTTTCCGCTTGAAAAAGATGATTCCATGTGATACCCTTAAAAAAATGTAAAACACCAAAAGTGCTGGATTTTTTTTTGGTTACCGCAAAGCTGTAAATAAATAAAATAAGAAGTGATCTAAGTATCATTTCTCAAAATTGTATTAATATAAACATCAGTGCTCGATCCATGGAAAAAATATAAAGGTACAGGTTCTGGAAAATGGCAACACAAACAAAGAAAAGGTCTTTTTTATAAATGGCCATTTTTTTCATCGGTAAAATAATAAATTAAACTGGACAAGTTTACTTTCATCATGATTGTACAAATGTGGTCAACCATGTTACCAGGTCATTTTTACCACACAATGAATGCTGTAAAAGCAAAACACAAACACAAAATGGCATATTTGTGTTTTTTTGTGTTAGGGCTAGCGGAACGAACCAAATAATTAGGAAGATGGTATAAGGTGCGTTCGCAGCCCGGGGTCCACCGTGCAGAGATGGAACCTGCTGCTAAGTAATGACGGACTATATGGCCGTATAATGTGGATATACACATGGGTTTGCTTCACCCGGTATGAAGGAAGCGCACCCTGTTGCATCACAGGGCCGCAGTACCGCACAAAGAGCGCAAGCAGGGAGTCACAGAACTCTGTCCCAAGACTCAGGGAAAGAGTTCCTCTAGACCTCTTGAGCTCGACACCGCTACTGGGGTGTCAGAGTAAACGGAAACAATAATTAAATGCACAAGAGTGCGTGCAGTGCCGCTCTGGCGGACGCCAATAACCACCCAGACTTGGGTCAGGAAAGCGCTCTTTTGGCGCACGGTGCCGCACTGGCGGTCACTGCAATAGGACGCAGTATCATGTGTTAGGTGCAGATAGCACAGTCGGGCGCTAGATAGCAAGCATTCAGCATTCGCGAGCAGTCAACAACACTAGGAAGGGGGATGATTAAAGAGCGACAGTCACACATCTACACACACACGTTTTCAAGTATACACTAGAGCATGGCCGAGCGACCATGCAAACTTTTTATAGCAGCAGTGCTACAGGACCTTCCAGATGGTTCAATAGGAGCCGCAACAGGACCTGAGCATGTGACCCCCGACCTCCAATGGGAGGTCGTCCCGTGGGCATGCTCAGTATGGGACAAGCAGGACTTAAGGTACCTTCACACTAAGCGACGCTGCAGCGATACAGACAACGATGCCGATCGCTGCAGCATTGCTGTTTAGTCGCAGTGTGGTCACTGGAGAGCTGTCACACAGACGGCTCTCCAGCAACCAACGATGCCGAAGTCGCCTGGTAACCAGGGTAATCATCGGGTTACTAAGCGCAGGGCCGCGCTTAGTAACCCGATGTTTACCCTGGTTACCAGCGTAAATGTAAAAAAACAAACAGTACATACTCACCTTCTGCTGTCTGTCACACGTCCCTCGCCGTCTCCTTCCCGCACTGACTGTGAGCGCCGGCTGTAAAGTGAAAGCAGAGCACAGTGGTGATGTCACCGCTGTGCTCTGTACTGCTGGCGCTCACAGTCAGTGCGGGAAGGAGACGGCGAGGGACGTGTGACAGACAGCAGAAGGTGAGTATGTACTGTTTGTTTTTTTACATTTACGCTGGTAACCAGGGTAAACATCGGGTTACTAAGCGCGGCCCTGCGCTTAGTACCCCGATGTTTACCCTGGTTACCAATGTAAAACATCGCTGGCATCGTTGCTTTGGCTTGTTAAACACGACGATACATGCCGATCTGACGACCAAATAAAGTTCTGAACTTTCAGCAACGACCAGCGATATCACAGCAGGATCCTGATCGCTGCTGCGTGTCAAACACAACGATATCGCTATCCAGGATGCTGCAATGTCACGGATCGCTATCGTTATCGCTGCAAAATCGGTTAGTGTGAAGGTACCTTTAGTTCCAGAAATACCTGCTTGCTGCTGATCAGTGCTGGCTACAAAGGCTGAGACTGGAAGGGCAGCAGTAACCAGTCACACAGTATCAGCCTGAGCCAGACACTGGGGCCGATGTCTCCACTGAGCAGGCTCCACTGCGACTGGAGAAGAATGGGAGACTGCAGCGAAGATGGTCCAAGATTCCCCCTGTGAAGAGGCGGGAACTCGACACCTAACATTTTGTTTGCTGTTTCACTGCACTTGAATTATTTTACGGTTGTCTGGTAAAATGTATTATGTCATTGAAAAGCACAATTCATCCTGGAAAAACAAGCCCCATGTGTACAGAAAAAATAAAGTTATGAATTTGGATGAATGGGTTTAAAAAACGAGACTGCAAAAATAAAATTGGAAGGGGTTAAATACAGTGTAAACTCTGCATTATAGTATAAGCAGCTGGGAAACTCTTACTATCTGAATCTTTCATCATTCTTGGCTCATTATAGGTTGAAAGCTTCAAAACCTTCACGGTGCCCTTGTTGGCATGAATCCTGAACAAGGCCTGCATCCTGCGCATGTTGCTGAACCTAGCAAACTGTCCGAGCCTTAGCTATGAATATGTAATAAAATGCTTCTATTTTTAATGACCATGAAACCCTACCTTGCTGATTGTAGTACTTCTCCAGCTCATTTCTGCAAAAAACCTAACGGATGCTAAAAAGAAGAAGTAATTGAAGAGATGCAGATGTTTAAATAAACTATCTACTAACGAGTAAACCATAACGCTACATTAGCCTGATTCTGCTTACCGAGCTGCTTGGAAACCTTACCATGCCGCAATAAGAATTTTTCACTTACTAAAGAAATTTTATAATTTAAAGGGATGCTAAACTTACAGACTATAGTGCAATAGAATGTTTCTGTGGCCCGTTCACACTTGCGAGCTCAATGCGAGAAACTCGAGTCTCTCGCATCAAGTCCCAGCACTGCCACCGGCACTCGGGACTAGAGTGTGCGACAGCATGTATTTCTATGCAGCCATTCCTGAGTGCCGGTGGCCATGTCAGAACTTGATGTGAAAGACTCGCTCGAGTTGCTCGCATTGAGCTCACAAGTGTGACCCCGACCTACTACTAAGACTAGTTTTTGTTATGAGACTTTTAGAGCTGAAATAAGCAACTTTATGTTTAGTGCTCAGATGCCACAATGGAAATCCCTTTCATATAAAATACATTAAAGACACGTCTCAGGATATAAAGTCCATTGTAGGGTGATTACATGCTATACAATTGACCATGAAAGTGTGTAATGTGCTCTTGTTAATAACAGGCGACGGAGCCATAAGATATCAATAAATTGTCCTCTTCTGAAAGTCTCCATTAATTGCAGTTAGAAGTGAGATGTGTGTTTAATTGAGCACTGAATGCTGTGGACCAGTGGCCCATATCTTGTTGTTAGGCCGTAAGTGGTAATAACCATTGAATTAAGACAGATCTGTTGCCTTGAGATGTCAGCTTTTCAAAGTCATAGAAGGCAGTGTCTACCGCTATCCTGGAGTCACAGAACACAGCCTTGTCTGGGAAGTCTTACTGATCACAAAGTGATCTGAGGGAAGAGCATATAAAAGATACTGTCACCTAAGAAATGTAAGATATACTGCCAATAACTGCAAATGTAAATGAACATTCTGAACCATAGTCATAGTAAGAGATTTTTAATAGATTTTACATTTTGGATATCTAATCAGTGCATTAAATTCTCAAACCCTTGCTGCAGCTCTCTTGAAAAGGAATGAGGATTTCAAAAAGAGATTTAAATTGCAGAGGAAGGGATACATTACAATATGGAAATTGACCCCTCTTGGTGAGCATCATAGGACATTGTCAGTAGTGGGCTTACAGATATAATTCACATTAGCGCCCACTATCTTTGCTGGTCCATGCCATGACAACGCTCCATCTTGAGGCAGGATGGCCGTCATGCTTATTTTACCAATCCTCATACATTCAGTATAGAATATGGCAGGTTAATGATCAGATTTTTAACCTCTTACCAAGTTACTAATTTGGTTTTGCTTCCACATAGTAATCATACTAATTACAGGTTAATAAGGGCAGCATGGTGGCTCAGTGGTTTTCACTTTTTTTTTTGCAGTGTTAGGGTCCTGGGTTCAAATCCCACCAAAGACAACATCTGCAAGGAGTTTGTACTTTTTCCACATGTTTGAGTGGGTTTCCTCCGGGTTCTCTGGTTTACTCCCACACTCCAAAGACATAATGATAGGGAATTTAGATTGTGAGCCTTAATAGGGACAGTGATAACAACATCTGTAAAGTGCTGTAGAATATGATTACATTCTGACTTCCTGTGGATGTATGTGATTTGTCCAAAGGTGGGGAGAGTGAAGAGAGTGCTGATTATCCAAAGGGATCGCTTGACATAACAATGTTACATGATTCCCAGGAGGACCAGAACCGCCACTGCTTCAATGGAGCTGGTACTAGAGGTATGGCATCTGATGTGAGAGCATGTGATATGCTAATGACCCTCTGCTACTGCTCTGCTGTGAGCAGGAGCCGAGTGTCATGCGTCTGTGCTCCAAGCCTCTCGCACAGAGAGGTTCGGAGCACAGCTGAAGAGGAGGGGGATAAATTAATTTCTCCATCTCCTCCATTGCTGGGGTCAGCATATATCGCACATCACTCGGATGATATGCGAGTGATGTGCGTTGTCTCACTCACACCCATAGGCTTATATGGGGGCGAGTTAGCCGAGATTCGGCTGAGTGTCGGTGACAATCACAGCATGCAGCAATTTCTCTCGCACCCTGAAAACGGGTGACAAAAAAAATGCTGATGTAAGCTGCCCCATAGATGAATAGTGGTCCGAGTGCTATGCGACATTTTATCGCAAAGCACTCATCCGTATTCATCGCCAGTGTGACCCTGGCCTAAGAGTTATTAATTTACAAGGGGCAAACATGAGGATTGAAAAGCGGTTGTCCAAGTAGTAGACAACCCCTTTAAGTTGAAAAAATAGATTGCATTAAGTTTCAAGCTATAATCTAGGTAACTTCTAGAGATCTACAATTTTGTCCCTAGTATCCTTAGACAGCTCTTTGGTCTTGGCCATGGTGGAGAGTTTGGAGTGTGATTGATTGTGTGGAGAGTTGTCTTTTATATAGGTAATGAGTTCAAACAGGTGCAATTAATACATGTAATGTGTGTAGTGTAGGAGGTCTTCTTAAAGACAATCTAACAGGTCTGTGAGAGCCAGAATTCTTGCTGGTTGTTAAGTGATCAAATACTTATTTCATGCAGTAAAATGGCAGTGTATCAAATACTTATTGTCCCCGCTGTATGTGGATATAATTGGATACTATGCCAACTCCATGACCTACTATTCACAGTTGCTGCCTACAAGATGCCAACTTGAATGTTGAATGTGGGAAAGAGGTTAGGTGGACATTAATTTTTATTTGCAAAAAGGATCACTAATTTTGTGCGGAGGGCACAAAGAAAATAATTGATTATCTTTTGGGGCATTTACCATGGGGCACTCAAAGAACATAACTTTATTGTAGGAGGAAAGTAAGGCTACTTTCACACACAGCATATTTGCTGCGTATTTTTACGCGCGCGTATTTTGCTGCTGCTTTACCTGCGTTTTTTTACGCAGGCAAAAAACGCAGCTGCTTTCACACACAGCGTTTTTTGCTGCGTTTTTTGCAGCTGCGTTTTTTTCAGCATTGTGTACTGAAAATAAAGTTTGTTTGAAAAAAAAAAAGGGGGAAAAAAAAAAAAGAGTCATTGAGGTCATTTCCTGTCTTTATGACTCAGAATACAATACACACTGGAGTTAACATCATGTCGATTCTGCCAGCTGCAATGGCCTTGAGCCAAAGACGCCTCAGCAAGCGGAACAGACATCAGCTGGGGTTTACTAACCCCACTGTCACTAACCCCAGGTTACTAGGGCAGGCGTCAGTCAGACGCCCCCCCTCGTAACCCTGTACGGTAAGGGTATGTTCACACGATCCTGATTTCAATCCTTTTTTTTCAGGACAAAAACCGCAGCTCTTGGCAGAAAACGCAGGTGCGTTTTTGGTGCGTTTTTGATGCGGTTTTTAGTGCGGTTTTTTATGCAGTTTTCTCTGCAGATTGTCTGTGTTTGACACAAATAAAGCTTTAACTGCAGTGGGGGAAAAAAAAAAGAAATGATGTCATTTCCTTGTCCAACCCTTTTCTTCTTCCATCCTTCATTTTGGGACTAAACACCAAAATGAGTGGACGTGTTTTGAATGACAGCGCTCCGCAGAGTGCTGAGCGTAGGCCAGATCACAGCCCGCGGATCCAGCTCTATCTAGCTATTTAAGTCTACGTTCACATTTGCAGTCTGCGCCGCAGCGTCGGGCGCCGCATGCGTCATGCGCCCCTATATTTAACATGGGGGCGCATGGACATGCGTCGCACTTGCGTTTTGCGCCGCATGCGTCACTGCAGCGCACGCATCCGGCCGCAGAGGACGCAGCAAGTTGCATTTTTGCTGCGTCCAAAATCAATCAAAAAAAGGACGCATGCGGCGCACAACGCAAATGTGAACATAGCCTAAGTGCCACGTATTTAAGTGCCACGTATTTAAGTGCCACGTATTTAAGTGCCACGTATTTAAGTGCCACGTATTTAAGTGCCACGTATTTAAGTGCCACGTATTTAAGTGCCACGTATTTCAGTGCCACGTATTTCAGTGCCACGTATTTCAGTGCCACGTGCCACGTATTTCAGTGCCACGTGCCACGTATTTAAGTGTCACGTGCCACGTATTTAAGTGCCACGTATTTCAGTGCCACGTATTTCAGTGCCACGTATTTCAGTGCCACGTATTTCAGTGCCACGTGCCACGTATTTCAGTGCCACGTGCCACGTATTTCAGTGCCACGTGCCACGTATTTAAGTGTCACATGCCACGTATTTAAGTGCCACGTATTTCAGTGCCACGTATTTCAGTGCCACGTATTTCAGTGCCACGTATTTCAGTGCCACGTGCCACGTATTTAAGTGCCACGTATTTAAGTGCCACGTATTTAAGTGCCACGTATTTAAGTGCCACGTATTTCAGTGCCACGTATTTCAGTGCCACGTATTTCAGTGCCACGTGCCACGTATTTCAGTGCCACGTGCCACGTATTTCAGTGCCACGTGTCACGTATTTAAGTGTCACGTGCCACGTATTTAAGTGCCACGTATTTAAGTGCCACGTATTTCAGTGCCACGTATTTCAGTGCCACGTATTTCAGTGCCACGTATTTCAGTGCCACGTGCCACGTATTTCAGTGCCACGTGCCACGTATTTAAGTGCCACGTGCCACGTATTTAAGTGCCACGTTTCACGTATTTCAGTGCCACGTATTTCAGTGCCACGTATTTCAGTGCCACGTATTTCAGTGCCACGTATTTCAGTGCCACGTATTTCAGTGCCACATGCCACGTATTTCAGTGCCACGTGCCACGTATTTAAGTGCCACGTGCCACGTATTTAAGTGCCACGTATCACGTATTTCAGTGCCACGTATTTCAGTGCCACGTATCAAAGTGCCACGTGCCACGTATCAAAGTGCCACGTGCCACATATTTCAGTGCCACGTATCAAAGTGCCACGTGCCACGTATCAAAGTGCCACGTATCAAAGTGCCACGTATCAAAGTGCCACGTGCCACATATTTCAGTGCCACATATTTCAGTGCCACGTGCCACGTATCAAAGTGCCACGTATCAAAGTGACTGAGCGCCGGCCCTAAACTGAAAGTGAAAGCAGAGCGGTGACGTCACCGCTGTGCTGTTAAGGCCGGCGCTCAGTCAGTGTCAGGAAGCAGAGGCTGGGGGACGCGCAGGTGAGTATGTACTGTTTGTTTTTTTTACTTTTACGCTGGTAACCAGGGTAAACATCGGGTTACTAAGCGCGGCCCTGCGCTTAGCAACCCGATGTTTACCCTGGTTACCCGGGGGCCTCGGCATCGTTGGTCGCTGGAGAGCGGTCTGTGTGACAGCTCTCCAGCGATCAAACAGCGACGCTGCAGCGATCGGCATCGTTGTCTCTATCGCTGCAGCGTCGCTACACACGCTACACACACACACACACACACTCCATGCTGCTTCACTGGGGGGCGGGGCTTCCCTCTTCCTGTCCGACGTCACGTCCGGTCCTGGGTGTCAACCCCTCCGTACAAAGACGCCGACACCCAGGACAAAGGCGCTGTGTGTGCACGTTAATATGGGGCCCTAGGGGGATACGCAGACACGCCGCTGCGTAAAGAATTGACATGTCAATTCTTTTTACGCCGGCGTGTTTGCAGACAAAAGCGCCGCGTTTTTTTGCGGTGTGTCTGAACGGCAAAGTGAATTTCTCATTCACTTTGCCGGCAGACGAAAATGACATTGCGCATTTTTGAAAAGCGCCCGCAAAATAGCGCTCAAAAATGCGCTATGTCTGAAAGTAGCCTAAGAGGCACAAAAGGGATTGTTACATAGAGGGGAAGCCATTATTCTGTGACGGGCACTACAGACTGTGGAGGGCTAAAGCGGGAACTATTAATGTATTGAAATATCACTCATTATATATATGGTGGCACTACTTCATTGTGGGGGGGATGGAAATTTTATTTTGTGGACACAAAAAGGGCAGAATTACTATGCAGAGGACACAAAGTGGAATTATTACTATGTAGACGACACAAAGTGGAATTATTACTATGTAGACGACACAAAGTGGAATTATTACTGTATGAGTGACTCAAATGGGAAATAATTTCTCTGCGAATTGATGAGTGACGGACATTGAAAGGGGCATTAGGGATAGCTGTAGAATGGGGAGTTTGTGAGCAGAGATGAATTATGTCTGGATGAAATCTATACGGTAGTATGGTCACGGATAGAGAAGGAAATAGAAAGTGATGACTGGTGATTCTTTACTACAATATCATGATATATTGTTTTTAGCAAAAAATAATATTTGTACACATGTTTATGAGAATATTACAGAATCAAGATTGTTTCTTAAAGCACTACTTCTGTTTGTTTATACCCTTGGTTAGGAATCATGTACAGTATGTAAGTGTAAAGAATGTAGTTGCATATTCTCTGGTAGGAGTCTTCACCTGTTTTCAACCCTGCTCCGGTGACTCAGCATCATGTAACGGCTTTTTTTACCTGCTGAATCACTATGTGTTTCAGAAGTCACTTTTGTTAATACAAGTTTACGAGACCCAGAATAAGACTACAGAGCCTCATAATCGTCTAAATAACAATGGTGCAGCATTACAGCAGGGAGACAAACAGCAATCACAATTGAATTATACGAAGCTCTTTTGTTAGGAAAGACCTCAAGCATTATGCCACTGATGAACATGTATGTCTCAGTATGAAATCATCCTAGTAATTACTGTGCAGGTGTAATAAGGTCAATTTGAGAACAAAGAATTACATAAAATAACTTCTATAGTTTTATTGAGATAGGTTCAAGGACAAAAGCATAAATTATTGCAATAGCACCCCCAAAACACAAGCTATTCAAATATATTGTCTCTAAAAGTTCCTAAAATGGAAATCCAAAGTTGTACTATGCTGTTAGCTTATTTGTGTTTTGTTTCTTTTATTACAAGGAACGGCTTTCATCGACATGCTTGATTGTAGAACTGAAAATCTGAAGTACAAGAGGCTCCTGTCTTCTAGTTTTAACTGAGAGATGCACAACTATACTCTCACCGAGGACACCGTCAAAAAATTATTGACTCACAAAGAACATATACTGCCAATTCTGATTAAAATAAGCTTAAAATAGGGACAGATAAAGCATTATACATTTCTACACTCTGAAATGTGTGCTCTTCTTCATGAACAAGCTAAACTGCTTCCCATCTGCAGTGTAAAACAGATGTCTTTTGCTGCAGTGTTCAGGGCATCTCCTGATCAGATTCCAAGAAACTCCATGGTTGCTGGTAACCTTGGTCAGGAAACACTGCTCAAGCTTATGTTCCTGTGTCTACTCCTATCCCTTGGTCATACAGATATAACTGTTCAAGCTGTGCTTTCTGTGAGAAAATGCAGGTTAAAACTGTCTTCAGGGATCTACAACATGCTGGTTGTGAACAATACTGACCTGCACTGACCACAGATGCTTCAAAATGCTTTGAAGAAGAATTAGCGAGAAGCAGGTGGGGAAGAAAGGATGTATTACACGAATGCAGAATCAGACTACACAGAAGGTTTGCTTGTAGTCATAGTGCATCAAACTGTTACATAGAGGTCTACACAGGTGCTGTACATATCAGCAAGGTAAGTGATTATAAAGGTAGATATATCCTTTAAGGGATAGGGACATATTTGCATCTACAGTATGTTCATTTGCTTTCAAAGTGTTTCAAAATCTTACTACTTACTGTAGAATCTTGACATGGACATTTTGACATGGAGAGTCTATTACGTATGAGTTTATGCCTCCAGTAGGCATACGCACTGTAAAATTAAACACGACAGAGCACACGTTCACTTTGTCGGCAACGTTATAGTCTACGGCCCCGTCAGCGCATAAGACCAAATCTCGTTTTGCGGAAAAGTTCGGACATAAGCCCCGATGGAACCAACAAGCGGGGGCCAAATTGCAGTATGAAAGCACTGCCCAGAGCTGTGTTTTTGTTATATCTATGTGTCAATAGCAGTGATAGCAATGCAGACTCCAGAACAAACCACTGATAGCAGAATGTGTTACAGCAGAACTTGTGCTGAGCTTTATAGTTCTACTAATACTACAGTTCTACTTTTCACCAGAGCTGTCACTCAAGGAGGAGAGCCTGCATAGCTCTGATCTGCCCAAAAAACTACTTGAAAACAATCAATGCATTTTGTCAAACAAAACAAACGAATACAAATTTTGAAAATTATCCATAAAATATTTAAGAAAAAAAACAAACAAAAATGCCTTGTGTGTGTCATAATGAATACAGACTAAGCCATGGCATTGATTGTATGTCCAATTTATCACCTATTGACTCGCTCATTCAAACTGATTGATGAAGTCAGGAAGGATCTGAAAAAGCAGATTACATATATTTCATGGGACACAAATTAAGATGTTTTCTTTTCGCATGGATGGCAGCGTCGGCTGGACGGTCATGACAGCACAACCCCGAAGCATATCCCCTGATGAGTGTTAAACGAAACGCGTCGGGACAAGAGGGGAGGACTCCCACCGCCATCAGTTGAACTGAGTACTTATGACTTAGCATGGTCGGAGGCGGGTGAGATCGTTCCATATTTTTCTATATATACCAGCCACATCTATTTGATTCTCTATTATGCTGAATTAGATGCATGCACAGTCTCAGGTGGACTGAATAAGGTACAATATCGGCATTTGTAGAAGAGAAGGATTTACTCCAGGGTGCATCATATATGGATATACGATTGTATTGCACCTAGATATAAAATCCTGTAATGGTGTTGCAGGTGTCTGTACCTTAGTGGTAAAGATAAGTGTCTCTCTGCACCGAATATATTAAGGACGGGTTCCTGCAGTAGGGTTTGCGCCGATATATCCTAATATAGTGCTTGAAAACATGCTAGTAAACTGACAGTTTATATTTAGCAGTAATGAATACTATATGAGTGGTTTCTATAGCGCAACCCACACAGCTATGTGTATGTTTGTTTATTGTTTTGCACTTTGCACTTTGTGTTAGTCTGCTTTTAAATATCAAGTAAAAGTTATATTTTATCCCACACGTGTTCTCTATATCTAATTTGGGAATATACCACCGGCTGCATTGTTTTCTTTTCTGTATCATTAAAGTGACAATTTCTTGCCATTGAATTTTTTTTTTGTGTCTATCCAGCAGGAGGATAGAAGAATGAAGGCTTGGAAGCTAGATTACACCGGTGTTTCTCTTTATCAGATTTATTTTCAGGCCCTTTACTGTTCACTAATGACAGTGGAATTAGGAGAACAGAAGAACTCTGCCATGTGATTAGCGCACGGTACAACCCTGATTATGGATGAACCAGCCATCTCCATCTTATGTAGTGGGCATTTCTGTTGATTGCGTAAATCACGGTTTAAGATGAGGTGACTGTTTCTTCATTCATTATCAGGTACAAAAGAACAATTATCACATATTACTGGTGATAGATACCTGAATCTTTAGACTAAATGCAATTGCCAGTATTTAATTTTTTTACTAAAAGTAATTTGATATCTAATCTACAGTAGACCAAACACAAAAAATACATGCACACAATTTTTTTTATCAGATTTCTCATTTTAAAGCAATTGTAATAATAAAAATAGAGCAGGAAACAGCGAAAAAATTGAAAACTATTGCTTTATCATTGATTGTGATTAATCGCGATAGCTTAAAAATTATTGATATTGATGGAACATTCAGCAAACTTAGAGTGAGCAGAGCTAAGGAGGGCACCAGATAAAGGAATGGCAAAGTTGCTTGGGGGATGAGCAAAGTGAAATATCCAAAGCTTTAACATCCAAAAGAATAAAGCACCTATGTATATCCATAACTCTAGTAAAAGCCATCACTGGGCAATAATGATGCTCCCTCGCCTAACAGTGATTGAGTTTCCTCCATGCTAGCAGCCACAATGGAAGTGACCATCAGATGATCATTGGATGATTGTCAAACTACTGCTTGTCTGGCCAAAGTTTATATAGAACCATCACATATGTGTCTAAATAAGTAAATAACAATATTTTAGCTAACAAATTAGAGTACATATGTTGGATAAGGGAGTCACTGTGCCACTAAACCTTGCAATTTACAGTATCAAACCATCTTCACCACAATAAACTGAATAAATATCTCCATGCTGCCAATGTCATTGGTTCAACTATCAAGGCTAATCTAACTACATTAATTGGAAAATTAAAGGGGTTTTCCCACAAACAAAAGTTCATTTTATTCACTAGATCTTGGAATAATAATAAGTTCCACAATAGGATGTGATTAAAAAATGTTCCTATGCTCAGATAATCTTATAAATGTGTCCCTGCTATCTGCTGTATAATGGCCGTGTCTGACCGTACAGGGACATGGTCTGATCATACCACAGCTCCTGGGCAGGAGAAGCAAAAGAGAATACAGACAGAACAGCATGGGATCACTGCTGATTTTTTCTGTGAGGCAAAACATTCCTCTGCCTGTTTTTAATCCCTTTCCAACACCGGGTGTAAATGTACGCTAATATCGGACTCCCTCCCTTTGATGTGTTTTGAACAGCTGACATCTACGGCTGTTAACTAGTAAAAAATGCCAATTTCAAACTCTGACAGCGGCATTTAACGCACGCTTCCGGCAAGTGCACTGGAAATCCTGCCCATTTGTGACCCTGTCATGTGATCATGGGTCACCGATAGGTTGGCATGACAGCCAGATGCAGACCTCTATGGTTGTCACTGCTGGATTGATAGGAGCACCTCCCGGTGGTCGGTGCTTATAGCAAGTCAGCAATTCTGCTACATACAGGTGATCTGATCATCGCCTGTATGTAGCAGAGCCGATCGGTTTAAAGCAGCTTCTAGTATCCCATGGAGACTATTGAAGCATGCCAAAAGTAAAAAAAAAAATGTTTTCAAAAATATTTACAAAAAAAAAATAGTCCAAATCACCCGTTTACCCCATTCAAAATAAAACAAAAAAAATTAACTTGTAATGATCTGGAGAATCATAATGCCAGGTCAGTTTTAGCATTTAGTGAACATGGTAAAAAAAAAACTAGAATTGCACTTTCACAGCACATGGAATTTTTTTCCCGTTTTCCAGTACATAATATGTTAAAAACAATGGTGTTGTTCAAAAGTACAACTCGTCCCGCAAAAAACGAAGCCTCACATAGCCATTTTGACCAAAAAATAAAAAGATTACAGCTCTGGGAAGAAGGGTAGCAAAAAATGAAATTGCAAAACCAAAAATACCTCTGGTTGTTAAGGGCCATGAACAAGAAAGAAGTGCAGAGCCAAGGCAATTAACATAAAGCGCATATAAGCCTGAGGGATTACTTGAAGGACCGTGATGCACTTCTTTCTTATTCATGGCTGCTAGCCTTTATGATTTTTTGTACTTTCAGTGTATCCTTAATTTTTTGTCTACTTTGTAATTGTACTATCTACATTGCACTTTTGAGCTGACCTACATGTTTACAATAGTTTACTTTGCTGTGGTCTCTTTTACCTGATCTACTACCG
Organism: Ranitomeya variabilis; assembly: GCF_051348905.1. Classification (NCBI taxonomy): domain Eukaryota; kingdom Metazoa; phylum Chordata; class Amphibia; order Anura; family Dendrobatidae; genus Ranitomeya; species Ranitomeya variabilis. The sequence continues at coordinate 388,870,491 of NC_135234.1, forward strand.
TGGTTCCATCATTGTCTTGGCTTACTACTACTGTTACCTCAATAAAGTTTTTCACTTTTAGTATTTTTGGTTCTATTAGTGCTTTCTTTCTGATATGATTTTCACAGTCATCACACAGTACACAGAAGGGGCACAATTATAAGATTATCTCAGCACAGGAACATTTTTTAATCACATCCTGTTGTGGAACTTATTATTACTTCAAGTAAATAAAATCAATTTTTGTTTGTGGGAAAACTCCTTTAATGTCTAATTGATTACTTCATATCGCTAGTAGTGAGCCAATGGTTTCTAAGAAAATCTGTCCTATTTAAATACATGGTTATATTGTGTTCTGAATCACTCTTTGATTTTCCTTAACCTTTTTAAACCAGTGTAAATCTGGTAAAAAAAAAACAAATGTCCTATTCACAAATCTGTGATTTTTTCATTCGTGCGACTGTTTTCATCCATTTCTGTTCTATATGTTTTATTTACCATCAGTAAGTCATTCATTTTTCTCATATACAAAAAAAATCTGATAGATGTTTTTAGAAATCAGCATTGAGTTTAAGCCAAACATCTTGAAATTTGCGGCTTAATGCAAATTTGGACATTTTTAGATTTGCGGGTTGCATAAATAAAAAACTTGCCGGAGACCATTTCCTACACTGATGAAGCATAAAAGGCTAATGTTATTTTGTGTTGCTGAACGGACCTCCCCATACCTCTCTGTGACTATGACATCTTATGAATTATCACACCTTGTACATTGGTGGCCAGTAACTGGGTTATCACAGATCAGCAGTTCCCATCGGAGAACAGTTTGTACAGCAGAGTTGTTTTCCATCTCCAGAGTCACTGAGTAAGTGTCTGTCTCCGAAAGAGTGTAGGCTCTTAGGGTCAGTGGGGTCCTCTCTCTTCTCCTGTAGAGTGTAGGCTCTTAGGGTCAGTGGGGTCCTCTCTGTCTCCTGTAGATTGTAGGCTCTTAGAGTCAGTGGGGTTCTCTCTCTTCTCCTGTAGAGTGCAGGCTCTTAGGGTCAGTGGGGTCCTCTCTCTCTTCTCCTGTAGAGTGCAGGCTCTTAGGGTCAGTGGGGTCCTCTCTCTCTTCTCCTGTAGAGTGCAGGCTCTTAGGGACAGTGGGGTCCTCTCTCTTCTCCTGTAGAGTGTAGGCTCTTAGGGTCAGTGGGGTCCTCTCTTCTCCTGTGGAGTGTAATATCTTATGGTCAGTGGGGTCCTCTCTCTTCTCCTGTAGAGTGTAAGCTTTTATAGTCAGCAAGACTCTCACCTCTCACTCGCTCTTCCCTAGAGTATAAACTCAAATATTGAGCCGGATCCACTCTTTTCTACAGAGTGTAAGGTGTCATGATCGGTAGGGCCATCGCTCTCTTTGTAGAGCATAAGCTCTTATGGTCAGTGGGTTCCTCTCTCTCTCCTTTGAGTTTAAGCGTTTATGGTCAGCAGGGTTCTCTCTCTCCTTTTCCTCATGTGTATTATCCAAATAATTACACGTTTTTCCATATTAAAGATTTGCGCAAATGTATTCACCGCAAATTAAATTTTACAGGAAAATTCTGCAAATTTGAATTTTAAAAGATATGTTTAACTTTATTAATAGCCTATCCTAGGATTACTCTATCAGTTTTCAAAGACTGGATAACCCCTTTCAGTTTTGAAAAGTAGGTAGTAAGGTTATGGGTAAGTAAAACATATCTACAAAAAGAAACTTTAGAGTTAAAATTGGTTCCCCCACTTTATGAGTTTCCTTGAAGTTTAAAATGAAGTACATGGAGCCTTCACCCAAGGAGGACATTTCTAATTACCAAACATGATTACTTTGTACTGTACACCAGCACATTTATTTTAACTTAATTAAAATCCTTCATGTGTCTGAACATTGCAAAGCGTCTGTACAAATGTACAGCACTTCTGAATTTATTACAGATTTCTCCTGCTGAATCCGCACTCTTCTGAATACATGGAATATTTGCTATGATAATGATGCAGGGTCTTTGGAAATGACTAATTGTCACCTAACCAAGATACCATCTGTTTACTTCATTTGTGCAACAAAAAAAGGCAGGTGCTATGTTATTAAAAATGCAATTAGCGGAGCTTTTTTTTCCCATGATTTGTGATGACTTCCAATGTAGCGTGTGCAATTTATTTCATACACATTATCATTTAGAGTGAAAAAATAAATATTTAGACTGAGGGGTCCCAGCTCCTATCTACACCGCACAAAATGAGCAACTGCAGTTTGTGAATACAAGTCTTACTATCAAAGTGTAATTGAAGACAAAGAAGAAGCACTTCTCTTCCCCGGTTGCACTTTTCCTAGCTTCATGCAAAGCTTCCCCTGCACGACTAATAGTATATAAACGCAGTCACTTATTCTGGCCTTTTATCTTAAAGAGTTTAACCCCTTCGTGACATGCGCCGTACTAGTACGGCGCTGCCGGCACTGCATTAGTGCCAGCCGCAGTACTAGTACGGCGCATCGATCACCGCGGTCTCGCGCTGAGCGCCGCGGTGATCGGGTGCGGGTGTCAGCTGTATATGACAGCTGACACCCCGCAGCAATGCCCACGATCGGCGCTGTCGCCGATCGCGGGCATTTAACCCCTCTGATGCCGCTGTCAATAGTGACAGCGGCATAGAGGGGGATCGCGCAGGGACGGGGGCTCCCTGCGCTCTCCCACCGGAGCAGCGCGATGAGATCGCGCTACTCCGGTGACCTGGAAGGAGTCCCCGGATCCAAGATGGCCGCGGGACTCCTTCCGGGTCATAAGATGACCCTGCTTGCCGGCGTCTGCTGAGAATCCTCATAGCAGGCGCCGGCAAGCCTGTGGAACGTGCCTGTCACATCGGTGATCAGACCGAGTGCTATGCACACGGTCTGATCTCCGATCTGTGATGTCCCCCCCTGGGACAAAGTAAAAAAGTAAAAAAAAATTTTTTCCAAATGTGTAAAAAAAAAAAAAAAAAAAAAAATTCCTAAATAAAGAAAAAAAAAATAAATATATTCCCATAAATACATTTCTTTATCTAAATAAAAAAAACACCACACAATAAAAGTACACATATTTAGTATCGCCGCGTCCGTAACAACCCCACCTATAAAACTATATCACTAGTTAACCCCTTCAGTGAACACCGTAAAAAAAAAAAAAAAAAAAAACGAGGCAAAAAACAACGCTTTATTCTCATACCGCCAAACAAAAAGTGGAATAACACGCGATCAAAAAGACGGATATAAATAACCATGGTACCGCTGAAAACGTCATCTTGTCCCGCAAAAAAAAAGCCGCCATACAGCATCATCAGCAGAAAAATAAAAAAGTTATAGCTCTCAGAATAAAGCGATGCAAAAACAATTATTTTTTATATAAAATAGTTTTTATTGTGTAAAAGCGCCAAAACATAAAAAAATTATATAAATGAGTTATCGCTGTAATCGTACTGACCCGAAGAATAAAACTGCTTTATCCTTTTTACCAAACGCGGAACGGTATAAACGCACCCCCTAAAAGAATTTCAGGAATTGCTGGTTTTTGTTCATTCCGCCTCCCAAAAATCGGAATAAAAAGCGATCAAAAAATGTCATGTACCCGAAAATGGTACCAGCAAAAACGTCAACTCGTCCCGCAAAAAACAAGATCTCACATGACTCTGTGGACCAAAATATGGAAAAATTATAGCTCTCAAAATGTGGTGATGCAAAAACTATTGTTTGCAATAAAAAGCGTCTTTTAGTGTGTGACGGCTGCCAACCATAAAAATCCGCCCAAAAAACGCTATATAAGTAAATCAAATCCCCCTTCATCACCCCCTTAGTTAGGAAAAATAATAAAATTTTAAAAAATATATTTATTTCCATTTTCCCGTTAGGCTACTTTCACACTAGCGTCGGTACGGGGCCGTCGCGCTGCGTCGGCCCGACATACCGACGCATACTGTGCAAGCGCCGCACAACGGGGGCAGCGGATGCTGTTTTTCCACGCATCCGCTGCCCCATTGTGAGGTGCGGGGAGGTGGGGGTGGAGTTCCAGCCGCGCATTGCGCGGTCGGAAATGGTGGACCGTCGGCACAAAAAAAGTTACATGTAACGTTTGTTGCTGCCGGCTGTCCGCCACAACACGACGCAACCGTCGCACGACGCTTGCGACGTGTGTCAATACGTCGCTAATGTTAGTCTATGGGGAAAAAACGCATCCTGCAGATGACTTTGCAGGATGCGTTTTTTCGCCAAAACGACGCATTGCGACGTATGCAAAAAAACGCTAGTGTGAAAGTAGCGCTAGGGTTAGGACTAGGGTTAGGGTTGGGGTTAGGGTGTCAGTTAGAATTGGGGAGTTTTCACTGTTTAGGCACATCAGGGGCTCTCCAAACGCGACATGGCGTCCGATCTCAACGCGTTTGTTTGCGTTAAAAACGCATGCGTTTTTATAGAAAAAAAACACAACACACTGAAAAGTCACCCACCACCATCAAGGTGATAAAGGGATCCAAACCCTAACCCTAACCCTACCCCTAAACTCATCCCTAACCGTTTAATGAACATTTTCTGACAGTCATAGTGCCACGTATTTCAGTGCCACGTATTTCAGTGCCACGTATTTCAGTGCCACGTATTTCAGTGCCACGTATTTAAGTGCCACGTATTTCAGTGCCACGATATTTCAGTGCCACGATATTTCAGTGCCACGATATTTCAGTGCCACGTATTTAAGTGCCACGGTATTTCAGTGAAATACGTGGCACTGAAATATCGTGGCATTTACGTGAAATACGTGGCACTTAAATACGTGGCACTTAAATACGTGGCACTTAAATACGTGGCACTTAAATACGTGGCACTTAAATACGTGGCACTTAAATACGTGGCACTTAAATATCGTGGCATGTACATGAAATACGTGGCACTTATATACGTGGCACTTATATACGTGGCACTTATATACGTGGCCACTGAAATATCGTGGCACTTATATACGTATATACGTATATAAACGTATTTCAGTGCCACGTATTTCAGTGCCACGTATTTCAGGTTAGGGGTAGGGGTAGGGTTAGGGGTAGGGTTAGGGTTTTTTGGTTTTTTCTTGTTTTCTTGTGTTTTTCTATAAAAACGCATGCGTCTAAAAAAACGCATGCGTTTTACCGCGATTACATGCGTTTTTTCACACATGCGTTTTTAAAAAAAACTCAAGTGTGAAACCAGCCTTATCCTTGGGAAAATAAAAACATGGGGGCTAAAATATAATTTTCGTGGAAAAAAATATATTTTTTATTTTCGCGGCTCTGCGTTATAAACTGTAGTGAAGCACTTGGGGGTTCAAAGTTCTCACAACACATCTAGATAAGTTCCGTGGGGGGTCTAGTTTCCAATATGGGGTCACTTGTGGGGGGTTTCTACTGTTTAGGTACATCAGGGGCTCTGCAAATGCAACATGACACCTGCAGACCAATCCATCTAAGTCTGCAATTCAAACGGCGCTCCTTCCCTTCCGAGCTCTGCCGTGCGCCCAAACAGTGGTTTATCCCCATATATGAAGTATCAGCGTACTCAGGACAAATTGGACAACAACTTTTGTTGTCCAATTTCTCCTGTTACCCTTGGGAAAATAAAAATGTGGGGGCTAAAATATAATTTTCGTGGAAAAAAAAATAAATTTATTTTCATGGCTCTGCGTGATAAACTGTAGTGAAACACTTGTTGGTTCAAAGTTCTCACAACACATCTAGATAAGTTCCGTGGGGGGTCTAGTTTCCAATATGGGGTCACTTGTGGGGGGTTTCTACTGTTTATGTACATCAGGGGCTCTGCAAATGCAACATGACACCTGCAGACCAATCCATCTAAGTCTGCATTTCAAACGGCGCTCCTTCCCTTCCGAGCTCTGCCATGCGCCCAAACAGTGGTTCCCCCCCATATATGGGGTATCAGCCTACTCAGGACAAATTGCACAACAACTTTTGTTGTCCAATTTCTCCTGTTACCCTTGGGAAAATAAAAATGTGGGGGCTAAAATATAATTTTTGTGGAAAAAAAAATATTTTTTATTTTCACGGCTCTGCGTGTTAAACTGTAGTGAAACACTTGTTGGTTCAAAGTTCTCACAACACATCTAGATAAGTTCCGTGGGGGGTCTAGTTTCCAATATGGGGTCACTTGTGGGGGGTTTCTACTGTTTATGTACATCAGGGGCTCTGCAAATGCAACATGACACCTGCAGACCAATCCATCTAAGTCTGCATTTCAAACGGCGCTCCTTCCCTTCCGAGCTCTGCCGTGCGCCCAAACAGTGGTTCCCCCCAATGTATGGGGTATCAGCGTACTCAGGACAAATTGGACAATAACTTTTGTGGTCCAATTTATCCTGCTACCCTTGGGAAAATAAAAAATTTGGGGCAAAAATATCATTTTTTGTGAAAATTAATATAAATTTTTTTTTACGGCTCTACATTATAAACTTCTGTGAAGCACTTGGAGGTTCAAAGTGCTCACCACACATCTAGATTAGTTCCTTAGAGGGTCTACTTTCCAAAATGGTGTCACTTCTGTTGGTTTCCACTGTTTAGGCACGTCAGGGGCTCTCCAAACACGACATGGGTTCCGATCTCAATTCCAGCCAATTTTGCATTGAAAAGTCAAATGGCGCTCCTTCCCTTCCGAGCTCTGCCATGCGCCCAAACAGTGGTTTATCCCCATATATGAAGTATCAGCGTACTCAGGACAAATTGCACAACAACTGTTGGGGTCCAATTTATCCTGCTACCCTTGGGAAAATAAAAAATTTGGGGCAAAAATATCATTTTTTGTGAAAATTAATATTAATTTTTTTTTACGGCTCTACATTATAAACTTCTGTGAAGCACTTGGAGGTTCAAAGTGCTCACCACACATCTAGATTAGTTCCTTAGAGGGTCTACTTTCCAAAATGGTGTCACTTCTGGGGGTTTCCACTGTTTAGGCACGTCAGGGGCTCTCCAAACACGACATGGGTTCCGATCTCAATTCCAGCCAATTTTGCATTGAAAAGTCAAATGGCGCTCCTTCCCTTCCGAGCTCTGCCATGCGCCCAAACAGTGGTTTATCCCCATATATGAAGTATCAGCGTACTCAGGACAAATTGCACAACAACTGTTGGGGTCCAATTTATCCTGCTACCCTTGGGAAAATAAAAAATTTGGGGCAAAAATATCATTTTTTGTGAAAATTAATATTAATTTTTTTTTACGGCTCTACATTATAAACTTCTGTGAAGCACTTGGAGGTTCAAAGTGCTCACCACACATCTAGATTAGTTCCTTAGAGGGTCTACTTTCCAAAATGGTGTCACTTCTGGGGGTTTCCACTGTTTAGGCACGTCAGGGGCTCTCCAAACACGACATGGGTTCCGATCTCAATTCCAGCCAATTTTGCATTGAAAAGTCAAATGGCGCTCCTTCCCTTCCGAGCTCTGCCATGCGCCCAAACAGTGGTTTATCCCCATATATGAAGTATCAGCGTACTCAGGACAAATTGCACAACAACTTTTGGGGTCCAATTTATCCTGCTACCCTTGGGAAAATAAAAAATTTGGGGCAAAAATATCATTTTTTGTGAAAATTAATATTAATTTTTTTTTACGGCTCTACATTATAAACTTCTGTGAAGCACTTGGAGGTTCAAAGTGCTCACCACACATCTAGATTAGTTCCTTAGAGGGTCTACTTTCCAAAATGGTGTCACTTCTGGGGGTTTCCACTGTTTAGGCACGTCAGGGGCTCTCCAAACACGACATGGGTTCCGATCTCAATTCCAGCCAATTTTGCATTGAAAAGTCAAATGGCGCTCCTTCCCTTCCGAGCTCTGCCATGCGCCCAAACATTGGTTTATCCCCATATATTAAGTATCAGCGTACTCAGGACAAATTGCACAACAACTTTTGGGGTCCAATTTATCCTGCTACCCTTGGGAAAATAAAAAATTTGGGGCAAAAAGATCATTTTTTGTGAAAATTAATATTAATTTTTTTTACGGCTCCACATTATAAAGTTCTGTGAAGCACTTGGAGGTTCAAAGTGCTCACCACACATCTAGATTAGTTCCTTAGAGGGTCTACTTTCCAAAATGGTGTCACTTGTGGGGGTTTCCACTGTTTAGGCACGTCAGGGGCTCTCCAAACACGACATGGGTTCCGATCTCAATTCCAGCCAATTTTGCATTGAAAAGTCAAATGGCGCTCCTTCCCTTCCGAGCTCTGCCATGTGCCCAATCAATGGTTTACCCCAACATGTGGGGTATCGGCATACTCAGGACAAATTGTACAACAACTTTTTTGGTCCAATTTCTCCTGTTACCCTTGGTAAAATAAAACAAATTGGATCTGAAGTAAAAATTTTGTGAAAAAAAATTTAAATGTTCAATTTTTTTTAAACATTCCAAAAATTCCTGTGAAGCACCTGAAGGGTTAATAAACTTTTTGAATGTGGTTTAGAGTACCTTGAGGGGTGCAGTTTTTAGAATGGTGTCACTTTTGGACATTTTCTGTCATATAGACCCCTCAAAGTCACTTCAAGTGTGAGGTGGTCCGTAAAAAAAATGGTTTTGCAAATTTTGTTGCAAAAATGAGAAATCGCTGGTCAACTTTTAACCCTTATAACTCCCTAACAAAAAAAAATTATGTTTCCAAAATTGTGCTGATGTAAAGCAGACATGTGGGAAATGTTGTTTATTAACTATATTATGTGATATAACTCTCTAATTTAAGGGCATAAAAACGAAAAATTTGAAAATTGCTAAATTTTCATAATTTTCGACAAATTTCTGTTTTTTTCACAAATAAATGCAAGTCATATCGAAGAAGTTTTACCACTATCATAAAGTACAATATGTCACGAGAAAACAATCTCAGAATCACCAGGATCCGTTGAAGCGTTTCAGAGTTATGACCTCATAAAGTGACAGTGGTCAGAATTGTAAAAATTGGCCGTGTCACTTAGGTGAAAACAGGCTTTGGGGTGAAGGGGTTAAACAGCTCCATAAATCTGAGCTAAACTGTGCGATTTATTTTGTGCTCTCTGATTGCAATCTCCCGTTTTCAAAGTCTTTTTTTACTCTTTGAAGCTTGAAATGTAAGTTCACCTTTCATCACCATTTTAAAGTTTACATATAGAATGAACCTACATAAAAAGTTTGTAAATGCACTGAAACGCCCATCTTGTACTGATCCTGATGCCTGATGTATTTCCAATTCTGCATGCTTCAGAGCTTAAATCTTTCACCATTTCCTAATACAGTAGTTTGAAGAATCATTTCAGGTGACGTTTCAGAATAACCTTCATAGTGAAATAACACTATATCTGACCAATCTATGACTTGTATCCTGTTTTTTTTAGCAGTTTTACATTTATTAGATTCAATTTGTAATTATCAGTCCTCCTGAGATAGTAAGTGGAGACTAGCTCCAGTGATGTCTCCTAAACACTGTACACACTGAGAAGTGGAGATCTTAGTTCCATATCCATCTGCTAGTTTTAGCCCTGAGGTCAGATAAAACATTTACCAAAAGTTTCAGGATTGTCCGTGTCTCAGCTTCACTCTCCTCGACCTGATAGTATTATAAAGTTTCTCATCTTTGGCCAGGGCTACATGATGGACCAAAAACAACTGTGCAGCTTGTCTGTGACATGCTGTTTCACATTTTTTTTAGAGATGCGATTTGGCTATAAAGGGGTCACTGTGCATCTAAAGTTTGCAATTTGGAATCTCATATCGATAAGTAGAGCCATCTTCACCACAATAAAATGAATTCTGCCAATGTCATTGGTTCAGCCATCTGTGCGATTTGTCTATGACTTTCTGTTCCACTACTTTTTAGAGCTGCAATTTGGCTGTGAAAGAAACAGGTTGCATGAGAATTGCAAGTTACATGCAACTTTTATGAAAGGCTGTGGGGCTAAGTAGCTTGCATCTTATGAGAACAATCCAAAAGGGTTGAATTACATTTGAGGTAGGGGTCGCAATCATTTTTGTGTGATGTCACAATGCAATACTACACTTTATGGATAGTACACTTTATAGGAGCTCAGGAAAGCTGATAGGAGTATGGAAGTAAAACCTTGATCACAAATACATCATATATACATACCCTTTTCATATTATTATTTCATGTTGTGTTGTGTGTTTTTAGAACAGAAAAATGAGGTAGGAAAAAATACAGAGTAGTTGCAATGTGTGAACAGAGTCTTAATGGGGTTGTCCACTACCCTAACTCAATTATTGGTTTTGACATACATGATTAAGGATATAGCCCTAAAGATTTCCATATACCTTTTCTGCCAAGTTTCATGTTGTTTTATGCCTTTCTCCTTCATTTCCTGTGCTCTGGCACCAGCTCTGCTGTCACCGCGATCACTTCCTCTTCAGATTTCTCTGCTACCTTCTTACTATGTTTATCATCAGTCCTAGTGCTGGGCTGCAAGCCAGCAGTGAGCGCAGACCTGCAACTCCACCTTAACCTCTAACATTCCTGCCCCAGCATCACACACAGTCCCACATGATCTCCTGTACAGAACACTGCAGGAAATAGAAGTAATGGGCAAAACACCAGAATGGCAGCTCTAACAATAAAGATTATCCACTACTCCATCTCACTGATTGATGGATAGATGAATAAATGGATGGGTGGATGGATGGAAAGATAGGTAGATAGATAGATAGATAGATAGATAGATAGATAGATAGATAGATAGATAGATATGAGAGAGATAGATAGATAGATAGATATGGGAGAGATAGATAGATATGAGAGAGATAGATAGATAGATAGATAGATAGATAGATAGATAGATAGATAGATAGATAGATAGATATGGGATAGATAGATAGATAGATAGATACTGTAGATAGATAGATAGATATGGGATAGATAGATAGATAGATAGATAAATAGATAGATACCGTAGATAGATAGATATGGGAGATATATATAGATAGATATGAGATAGATAGATATGGGATAGATAGATAGATATGGAATAGATAGATAGATAGATAGATAGATAGATAGATAGATAGATATGGAATAGATAGATAGATAGATAGATAGATAGATAGATAGACAGATAGATAGATATGGGATAGATAGATAGATAGATAGATAGATAGATAGATAGATAGATAGTAGTGATGAGGGAATATACTGGTTGCTCGAGTTTTCCCGAGCACGCTCAAGAAGTCTCAGAGTATTTGTTAGTGTTCGGAGATTTAGTTTTCCTTGCCGCAGCTAGATGATTTGCGACTACTAGCCAGCTTGATTACATGTGGGGATTCCCTAGCAACCAGGCCACATGTACTTAGGTTGGCTAGTAGCTGTAAATTAAGCAGCTGAATCAACAAATACTAAATCTCCGAACACTAACAAATACTCGGAGATCACGCGAGCGTGCTTGGGAAAACAAGAGCAACGAGTATATTTTCTCATCACTAATAGATAGATATGGGATAGATAGATAGATAGATAGATAGATATGGGATAGATAGATAGATATGGGATAGATAGATAGATAGATAGATAGATAGATAGATAGATAGATAGATATGGGATAGATAGATAGATAGATAGATAGATAGATAGATAGAGGATAGATAGATAGATAGATAGATAGATAGATAGATAGATAGATAGATAGATAGATATGGGATAGATAGATAGATAGATATGATAGATAGATAGATAGATAGATAGATAGATATGGGATAGATAGATAGATATGGGATAGATAGATAGATAGATAGGGGATAGATAGATAGATAGATAGATAGATAGATAGATAGATAGATAGATAGATAGATAGAGGATAGATAGATAGATAGATAGATAGATAGATATGGGATAGATAGATAGATAGATAGATAGAGGATAGATAGATACCGTAGATAGATAGATAGATAGATAGATAGATAGATAGATAGATAGATAGATAGATATGGGATAGCTAGATAGATTATATAGATATAGAGATAGTGTGTGCAGGCATATACATCCTGCTATTTAAATACAGATACAAGGGTGAGCTGTATGTGCAAGAAAAGCCATGTTTGCAGCAGCAGAATGAGCAGGAACAATGTGAGATCTGCTGAATGGAGTCACTCCCATCCATGTGGTGAGTCACACCCACCTGTCAGTTTCCAGAGCCCAGAACTTAGAATGATTTTGATAGGACATCTAAGGAAGACAAGAGATTCTCAGCCAGAGATTATGTGCCCAGAAGAGCAGCTCTGGTTAAAGATTTGGAAAAACAAAGTATTTAGTAAAGTGCTTATTTATGACAGATTATTCACTTGCAAAGTAGTGGCAACTCCTTCAAAGTGGATTTGTTGCTTAAAATATTCTGCCCTAATTAAAGGCACCATACTCTATGTATGGTCTTCTGTGTCATGTTTTTCTAGCATTACAGTACACAACAGAATCGTGGATGTTGTCCTTCTGTGACTTCTCTATGCTGCTTATTGGCTGGATGCACAGCTACCATTCATACCCTTCATGCACTAATTGTTAGGGAGCCAATTCTTAGCACAAGCGGAGTGCTCTTTTTTGAGATATCATTATGTCGCAATGAATCAACAGAATCTAATTAAAAAAAACTTAAAATTTCAAGAACTTCTATTTTAGTTAATAACATATCTTCTCCCTCTTTTACCCAACCATCTTCCCCCATTTGTAGGAATTAATAAAATGAGGTGATAATTGAAAAGTTTAAAGATTATTCTATTTTCTGGGACACAAAGAAAACTTTGAAATCACAGCTGTGAGATTTGACTGTGAATTAAAAGCATGAAATGAATACCAATCTCTAATCCATAGAGCATGCTCTGAGTTTGAGCCATTAACAGCCTGAAATAAGAATTATTTAACATGGTTATTAAAATGCGTCAGTACTCTTCAAAATACCACTGCAAATGAACCTGGTAATCCTACATTATTTTTTACATTGGGATTTTTATGAAGGGGAAGAAAATGTTATGGTTTACTGCTAATGGTAAAAACAAAGAAGATTTGTACAAGGTGGGTAATGTCACCAAATGTCGAGGCTTCTACTTACTTACTTTCTTACGTACAACTGATTATATGCAGCTTACTCTGCATATTACATTTTTGTCAGCTAATGATGACGCCTACCATAAGTTACAATGAATTCTTGCTCCAGTCAGCTGTTATTAGTTATCATAAAATTGTACTAATATATTTATTCAGTGTTTTTTCTCTTTTATTCATTACATTCAGTGTTTATTAACCACCTCACGACATGCGCTCCACATGTATGGCGCAAGATGGAATCAGGTGTACCCGACAACTCATGACTGTGTGTTACAGCTTTTAACAATTATTAACCTGCTAAATGCTGCTGTCAATCTCCGACAGCGGCATTTAACTCGTGTCGGCATGGGGGGTTTACATGCTATGCGCCCATCAACGTGACAGTGATGTGCTTGTCATGACAGAGCTCCTTTGAAGACTGGCCACAGGTCTGTGATTTCTGCTATTAATAGCAATTCTATATATAAAAAAATCTGACCTATTAAAATATAAAAATAAGTGACCTAATCGATAAACACTAGTGTTGAGCGATACCTTCCGATATTTGAAAGTATCGGTATCGGATTGGATCGGTCGATATCCAAAAAATATCGGATATCGCCGATACCGATACCCGATACCAATACAAGTCAATAGGACACAAATATCGGAAGTGATCCTGGATGGTTCCCAGGGTCTGAAGGAGAGGAAACTCTCCTTCAGGCCCTGGGATCCATATTCATGTAAAAAATAAAGAATAAAAATAAAAAATATGGATATACTCACCCTCGGACGAGCCCTGGCTGTCACCGCTGCAAGCGTCTGTCTCCGTTCTTAAGAATGCAGAGAGTGAAGGACCTTCGATGACGTCGCGGTCACGTGAGCGGTCACATGAGCGGTCACGCGACCAATCACAAGACCGCGACGTCATCGCAGGTCCTACACTCACTGCATTCTTAGGAACGGAGGCTGCCGGTTGCACCGCTGCGAGCCAGGGGCCGTCGGTGGGTGAGTATATCCATATTTTTTATTTTTATTCTTTATTTTTTACATGAATATGGATCCCGATCCCGATTCCCGATATCGCAAAAATATCGGAACTCGGTATCGGAATTCCGATACAGAGAATATCGGCCGATACCCGATATTTGCAGTATCGGAATGCTCAACACTAATAAACACCGTAGATGAAAAAAATTCAAAAGCATAAAAATTAAAGCAATGGCATGATTGCACTTTTTTTTTGCTATTTTGCCACACTTGTGGGAATTTTTCTCCCACTTTACATTACATTATATGATAAAATGGATGGCGTAATTCAAAAGTACAACTTATCTCGCCAAAAACAAGCCCTCGCAGGTCGACGTGTCCTCTGGGCACGGTGGGCGGTGCATGTGCAGTTTGAGAATCAGTATCAACTTTCAGATGCGACCGTGCATGCGCCGCCACCGCCGGTGATATTTTGTGGAAGATCTAATGTTTTTTGGAGACAAAATAGAATACTGGTGAGTCGCCCACCAGGGCAGTGGCGTACTCGGTACCGGGTCCGATATTAACAGGGGGATGTCACGGTGGTGACCCGGTCTGTGGCCCTGGGCGCCCATGTATAAGGGGTATTGATTACAGTTTGTGTTCGTGACGCCACCTGTAGTATTTGGTCAACGGGACCAACGCTGCTTTAAGGGGTCCTCTGGGGTGATGTTATGGCAGGTAGATGGTATAACTTCCCACAGGTGAAGTATATTCCCAGGGCTCCCGGTGTTTAGATGGAAGATGGTGAATGGTGCAGTAAAGAATGAGGACACAGGTTTGCAGTCTCTTTACCTGGTTTACTGAAGACTTCAGGCAGCCACAGTCCAGGGCACCAGATCACAGGTCAGGCAGGGTCCGGCCGGCTTGGAAGTGAATTCAGAGTCCCCTTTACCAGGTGGAGTTAAAAACCTTCCTCATAGCGCGGTGATGTTGTAGTCCCTTACTGCATATGGCTTCTGATAAGGTCCTCACAGTTCTCTCTGTCCTCCATAAAGGTGGGACATAAACCCGTATGGCAGGTGAGCCTTTTACAGGATCTCTATCATGACCTGGGCTCTATGTGTCACTGTGCCTCCTGGGTATTAGGGCGGACAGGTGATGTGTAATCCAGCTGTCCTGCCAGTTTCTGCTGTCAGTCTAAGAGTCCCTCACAACCTCGGTGTTCCAGCTACCGGTAATCTGTGCCAGCCAGGGAGGTAGCTAATTCATTGCTCTGCTCCACTGGTATCACTCTCCTGTGCATTGCTGTCCCACGCGCTCACTACAATCTGTTCGGCTTTCGGTATTGTCTCTGCCTAGGGGCTACAGCACTTTCTCGTGGCTGCACGGCTCCTCATACGTTCTTTCTGCCTTGCACTGCTCCAGTCTGCTCTCCGGCACTATCTGACTAACTTTCCCTCCAAACCACAAGATATCTCTATATGCAGGGGAGTCACCTAGAAATAGGAACAAAAGCTCCCCCTTGTGGCCTGGAGTGTGAACATGTTGCATGTTTGTGTTACTTGGTGAGAGTTATCCTTCATCATTTCCAAGCATGTCATCACTCACTCTGTGAGGAAAGCAATGCCACTGTGACGACCAGGACCCTGGGGCGTCACATATTCATGAAATGTAAAATAGGAGGCAGGTCACTGACAGATCTTGTATTCTACCTACAGCACCAGACAAGATGTGGATACTGCATCTGGACACAGCCTTCCACATTCATTTAAGCAAGGAGCTACATGAGATTGATCTTACGGCAACATACTTGTGCCTCGCAGATGCTGCTATAAACGGTCCTATAATATACTACCTTCTACTGTTATCCCATCACTAGTACGTAACTGATGAAGGTCTTTGCAGACCGAAACGTTTGTTGGTACTACAAATAAACTTAAAGGCAATGCAAAGCATTAAGTTGAGTGCCGGGTTCTTCTTATATATATACTGACGGATCAGTGACCTATCATTCAAACAGGAGACAGAAGGAGGGGCCAGAGCAACAAGTAAAGAGACTGCCCATAGTCCTAGCCCCATAGTAACGCCATCATGCATGAAGACATGAGTACAGCAAAACTTTAAACACTCATTACACAACAACCACAAAATGGATTTCTTTACCACTGGTATCATTTTAATCAGTATTACAGTACTAATATGGCACTGTCTGTAGTTCTGACAGGTTCTCTTTGAGATCATACTGAAATAATTCTGATATAAAACCAGCCTGTGAAGATGGAACTACCAAGAACCCTTACAAATTGGTCAAGGGAAACTTTAAAATTAGTTTATCCAAACAGAAAAAAATCTTTGATACCTTAAGGCACTTTTCAGTTGCATATACAGCAGAAAATGTTGCTACAAACGAGCATCTTACAAGCTACACCATTGATTTTAGAACAGACGACAGTAAGTAGCAGATCAGACATGCTTAGCCATGGACAATAGAACACAGAATCATAATAAATGAGTTCTTGAATCTTATGTCAATAAGCTTTGATTGGATCGTGAAAAATTATGGCGCTGTCTACCATTCTTTATTTCCTTGTAGAAAATGGAAAATCTTCTGTTTTACTTTCAAACTTCCATATTTCTCTAGATCAGATATTTTTCCAAGTTGATGGTTTTATAACATATTTGTCTAGGTCAAGTGATCCAATCTTTTTACCTCTGAAAATTCATTTCCCCCTTCAAAAGACCTCTTTTAAGCAAAATTTCCTTTTAAACATTATGTGAGTTACTCCATAAAGCCCCTTTTAAACTCAACATTCAGCGATAGGTTTGTTGAAGGGAATGTATCATAAGAAAATGATTTACTGTTTAAATTAGGTTTTTATCTGAAATGTATTTTGTAAAAAAAGGTAATTTTGTTTTAATTTTCATACTGTGATTTGTATAGAAAGAAAGTTAACTGAGCAACTGGTACTATTGAGGACCCTATGTTATCAGCTGGATTTATAGGTTTTACCTGTCATTGTAATTGTGCCTGTGATGACAATAAGACTTCTGTAAAGCACACAATATTTCATTCTTTTTTAATTGTGATATGAACAACTAAGAATTGTCAAAAATGTTTAAAAAATACATTT
Organism: Ranitomeya variabilis; assembly: GCF_051348905.1. Classification (NCBI taxonomy): domain Eukaryota; kingdom Metazoa; phylum Chordata; class Amphibia; order Anura; family Dendrobatidae; genus Ranitomeya; species Ranitomeya variabilis. The sequence continues at coordinate 388,887,643 of NC_135234.1, forward strand.
ACCACACATACCTGAATTAAACAATAGAGCTTTTTCTCACAATACGACTGGTATTTCGCAAAATTCGTGCTCTTACACATAAAGTCATTGTGCATATCATTGTGTGTTGAGTAAGGCTCATAAATACCAGGTGATGGAAGTGTTTCTAGTTTTTTTCAAATGTTAATCTGCAGAGCATATTTAGCAGTGTTAATGCGCATATTTTAAAACCTCTTCTTTGGTAATCAAAATTCATCTTTCAATGTGATGTCTTATCAGAAGTTAAAGCGGACCTATCATTTGCCAAAAATACTGTTTTCCTTTTTTGACCTGGGCTAAATGCAACCATGGTCTTTGAGAAGATGCCCACAGAGAAGAGTTGAGGACCTTTGTAAGGGTCATACGGGTTATGGTGTAGCACACTTTTTCTCAGAAACACAGACATAATAGTTATGAATGATGGCATAGGGTTTACAAAGTACTTGTAACAGTACTCACAGGACATAAACAACTTGAACTCTTCATCTCCATGTTATTTTCTTTCTGTCCTTCTATAGCTCACTTCTGCAGCAGTACCCGTGCCCTGACCTGGTTGCCTAGTCTTGCTCTTATGCTTCCAGGACAGGCTTACACATTGCCTCTTCAGCACCACTACTTCTAGCTGCCTTGGGCCCACAACCAACAGCTCTAATTCTGGCTTCAAGCTGTACTCACCGCAATTGGCTTCCTCCTGTCTTGCTCTTTTCTCAGTAAGGCCGGGATTACACACAGCGAGATACGGCCGAGTCTCGCAGGTTAAAACCAAGCTCTGGCACCGGCACTCCAGAGCGGAGAGTGCGGCTGCATAGCAATACATGGAGCAGCACGCTCCGCTCCGGAGTGGCGGTGCCAGAGCTTGGTTTTAACCTGCGAGACTCGGCCATTTCTCGCTGTAGTGTGATCCCGGCCTAATAAGGATCTTCTTGTCGTGTCTGGGTATCTCTGACATTTCTTCTCCAGTACAGTTACTTTCAAGGTTTGCTACATCAGCAATCTTCCTATTACATACACACACACACACAAACACAAAAGTGAGGTGACCCACATACTTCTACCAGAACTACTCACAAACACAGTAAGGCTACTTTCACACTTCCATCGGTACAGGCCCATCACAATGCATCGAGCCGACGTACCGACGGACGTTGTGAAATAACTGCACAACGTGGGCAGTGGATGCAGTTTTTCAACGCATCCGCTGCCCATTCTGCAGTCCGGGGAGGAGGGGGCGGCGTTTCGGCCACACATGCGAAAATGGCGGACACGTCACACAAAAAAACGTTACATCGAACGGTTTTTTTTCTTCGCGTCCTCCAAAACACAACGGATCCGTCGCATGACAGATGCGACGTGTGCCCATCCATCGCGATCCGTCTCTAATACAAGTCTATGGGCAAAAAACGCATCCTGCAAGCACATTTGCAGGATCCGTTTTTTGCTCATAACGACGGATTGCGATGGAGGACAAAAGATGGAAGTGTGAAAGTAGCCTAACCAAGAAGTAAGTCTCTCCTTCCTCCTAAATAATAATACTCCCATCTGCAGGGCTGACTAAACAGTTAAATCTTTGGAGTTCGTCATCTACACTATACCTTTACTATCCCAACACAAGTGCGCTAATCTTACTTTAGCAGATCATAATAGAACCATAAAACATCATATATTTAAATTGGAGTAATATTACAGTCATCATCCTATATCCTCTATTACATTATGCATTACAATCAACATCATATCTTCAGGGGTGCTTCTTCCTCTGTCATACTCTTACACCTTGCCCCTTGGCTAATAAGACAAGATTCACAAACAAAGCACAAAACAGAAGAGGTGGCATATCTCAGGAACAGAGACGTGCATCAACAAAAAAAAGACAGATTCAGGATTCCGGTTTTCTAATGAAAGAGTACATTAGCACCATGCCACACAGCACTCTACAGAGACTAGTAACACATTACTGCCTATCCTAATCTAAGTTACAGAAAAAAAATATCAGTATGTTTTCGAAACATAAGAGGAAACTGAAGTTACTGAAAGAACACCCATGCAAACATGGGAAGAACATATAAACTCCAAACAGTTGTTGACATCTTTAAGGAAACAGATGTAACCACTGAGCCACTGTTCTGTATTTTAGACAAATTAAGAATAATAACATTTAAAGAAAAACCGTCACTCTACGACTCTAAATATGCCACCATGACTTGTTACGTTTTTTCAGATCCAGCATAATTAATAAAATTTTCAAGCGGTGTATGCTTTTTGCATATTATCTGTGAAGAGTCAAGTAGACGCTAACAGTATGCAAAAATCAGGCAGTTTAGTATCCACCCCTTCCTCGTCAATCTTTAACATACAGCTAGTTGCCGAGGTCATCACAAGCCTGCTCCCAATTTTCTCATGGACTGATGATTGTGTTTCATAGGTCTGTGCAATACACTGCAGAATACTTATGCCAATGCTCTGTGAAGAGAAAGATGAGCATTATCACTATACTGAAGCATCAGGCAATCAGGTGTCTAATACTTCTTGTTCTTTCTTCATTACTATCCCCTCTTCCACTGTAGTCGCTACCAGATATTTCCAAATATTGTACATGCATTGTCGTATTGTGTTTTCTAAGCAAGCAAAGAACAAGGAATATTGTGTCCAGCTTTGTCACAGTACATCTCAATACACTGCACACGTCTGGAGAGCACAGGACAGCTCTGCACATGAGAGACTTGAAGAAGGTTTATGGATGGTAACTACAACATCCAACAATCAAGAATGGATGGGCAGGGCAGGACACCTACTTCCTGACTCGCCAAAGCCCACATGACTTGTCAAAGGTCATTATCATACAGCGCACCAACTTTAAAATTGATTTTATTCCTTTTGCCTCATCTAAAAATACAGATTAGAGAATGTTTGGAAAGATTGTCAGGAAAAGTAATATGAAGTGGTGTTGGTTTAGAGTTGAAAAACACATGACAGGATTCCTTTAAATGGAAAGGATGAATCTATGCAGTCACATTAACTTGGCAGTTAAGAAGGCCAAGAAATGTCAACATAGAGCACTATTTATCTGGCCACCCAATCAACCGGTCAACATCTGCTTGATGAACAGAAATTACCTATCCTCTTCAAGCTATTTCTCTTCTACCTATTAACCTTTTTATTATGGAATATTATACTGATTTACAAGCACTGATTTTTTTTTAACGAGGAATCGCCACCAGGTCAAAAGGGACCAGCTTTTGCTTTTGTTTTCTTTCTGTTGCTCTTTTTAGTATTTTTTAAAAATCCACAATAAGATTCCAGAGCTATGGGCCTTTTTATTTAGTGCAAATTTTTTTAAGTTTCTAAAGAGAACCTGGCCATGTTTGACTTTGTGACAGGTCCTCTTTAACTTCTTCCCTCCATTGCAATTGCTTCATGTAGACTTTTGGCATTTTAGCAAAGACTTACAAGCCTATGGAAAACATTGTTAAAAATTTACCATTAGATATAGACTGTGTTAAACAAAATGAAAGATGCATAAAAGACATTTACGATAAAAAAGGAAGATTTGGGATGACCACAATGGATAAAGGAGAAATAACTTCCCACCCATTTTATATTCCGATGCAGCTTTACACTTCTCCTTCCTTACATTGGTACAGTAGCAGATGACACATCAGATAATTAGGGAGCTGTCTGGGTTCTGCACTCCACAGGGACTATTTAGGAAAACGTTTTGTACCGGAATCTCAGCCACAACATAAGGCTGCAGCACATAAAATGCTCATTATTCCCTCATCACTTTATCTCAAACTGAAAATTCACTTTCCCACATGGTTGGGAATCACAAAGAAGGGGGTGAAAAGCTAGTTTTAAAATACAATATACATTCATGAACACATTATTATGTTGGCAGTGCTAAAATATGCTTTTATCACAACAGATTTGTATGTATATTTTTTTTTCGTACAGAAACACCTGAGTTTAACCATGTTGGCAGCTACACATTGCCAGCATGCAGTGGCGCTTACACAAATTTGGTCTAACATGTACAGTGTGTAAGAATTAACAGGATCTTCCTTTATAATACTTGATTTCAGAAATTGCTACACAGGTAATACCTAAAAACAACAGAATGGACAGGGAAATTTGTAGTTTAGATCCCCTGAGCATTCGTCAGGATACTACATGGTATGGTTATATAGTGGTCTATAGCCTTTATAGGGTACATATATAGACTAGAAATATATTTTTTTTATTTTCCTTGCAGCAACACAGCAGAAAAATAGTTACTTTGCATTTGTGACTAATAAATGGTTTTATATAGCATAGTGATATGGACCCTAAAGCAGAAGTCCTGAGTGGAGACGACATTAGGAAAAACATCTGCCACAAGGACCAACAAAAGGTTTGCCCAAAAGTCACCTTCCCCTTTTGTAAATCTTCATATAAATCATATTGCCAGATCTGGGACATAAGTAAGTGATCTTGAAGATGAAAGGGGTTGTCGACACATGTAGTATTTGTTAGGGGTCGAGTTCTTGCTTCTGCACAGGGGGAATCTCGGGCCGTTTCTGCTGCGGTCTCCCATTCTTCTTCTGCCGCAGTGGAGCCTGCTCAGCGGAGACGTCGGTCCCAGGATCTTGCTCGGTCTCACTCTGTGCTAAGGGTTGCTGTGGCTTTCCCAGCCTCTGCCATTAAAGCCAGTGCTGGGCAGCGACGAGCTGATGCTTTTGGGACTAAGTCCTGCTTTTACCCTTCTGAGCATGCCCAGGGTGAGATCTCCCGTTGGAGATCGAGGGTCACATGCTCAGATACTGCAGCGGATCCCATTGGTCCTCCAGGAAGGTCCTGAAGGTGCTGAACTTCTGTGGCAGCTTCCTATTGGTCCTTTTAGGAAGGTCCTGTACATGCTGCAGCTATATAAGGTTTGCATGACCACACGGCCATGCGCTAGTGTACAATTGTATACGTGTGTTTGTTGATGAGTGCAATTCGTCCTTTAATATCCCATCCCTATTGTATGACTGCTCGCTTAAGGTGTATGGCTGCTATCTAGCGCCCGACTAGACTCACAACGTGTTACACACGAAACAGCGTCCATTGCTGTGACCGCCAGTGCGGCGCCACGCGCCAGTAGAGCGCTTCCTAACCCACGTCTGGGTGTTTAGTGGTGTCTGCCAATATGGCACAGCTCACACTCTTGTGCTTCAAGCTATTATTACTTGTTACCTCTTACACCCAGTAGCGGTGTCAAGCGCAAGTAGTCTGTACGGACTCTAATCCCGTGTCTTGGGACTGAGTTCGGTCACTCCTTGCTTACGCTTTTTGTGCGGTACCGCGGCCCTGTGACGTAACAGGGTTCGCGTCCACCGCCATATAGCGCTGCCATTTACTAGCAGCAGGTTCTCACCTGTACGGTAGACCCCGGACTGCGGACGCACCTATATTATCTCACCTTTTACTTGGTGCGTTCCGCCAATCCTAACAGTATTGATGTCTAGATGTGAGCAGATCAGGCAAAATTTGAATTCACCTGATTGTGTGTATTTTCATTGGGAAATTCAATTCCCATAAAAGTTATTCGAAATCAATGTACCTTACTATCTTCTGGGGCCATCTTCTTTTCACTGTCATCAGTGTTAAATCCCCAGTCCTCATCTTGCTCTGATGAGGCATGTGACAATTTTGTGCAGACGCATTCAAGATCACAATGCCGTAATTACATGGGCTGTGAACTTGCCCATTCATGCGCAAACACACCCCAGACCTCATCAAAGATGGAAGTCCCTGCCTAGTGTGAGGAGGCCCAGCAATTCAGCCCACATGGTGGTGATGTGAACACGTGGCGAGAATCAGCCAGATGAGAAGCAAAGGGGCTATAGAGGTGAGCACTGAGCAGTAAGGTGAGTATGAGGATTTTAACTTTTTTTTTACCTTTAGATGGCCCTTTACGGTTCAGAAAACTGGTGGCTTCAACATGAAAGTTATGCTTATTTGCTATTTTCCTTTCTCTATTTTTCTCTGAAAATGAACAACCCCTCTTCACTCATCTCTAGTTTTGAATCAGATATATGCATTAATAGTAAAAAAACACATGAAGAATTTTGATGTACAATGTCAATAAAGCTTTAGGAAATCTACACTGGGTGAAGAAGCTTGGTACTTTACAATGCTCCAGAGCTGGGGAGAGTCTCTGCACTCCATTGCTGAAAAGCAATAGATTAATTGTGAAAAGACACAGAATGCATTTAGAGTCAAGTTTCCCTGTGATAAATCTTTCACATCTGTTCTGATTTCTAATTAAAGATACAGCACAACAACGGGAACTCACATATAAGCCTTGTTTCCATTTATCCTACTTAGGCTAGCACTGACATAAATGCATTTCCTAGTTTTCCTAATTTAATTGAATGCACATTCCGTTTTTTTCTCCAGATTGCATGAAACTAAAGTGAAGGAGATCCCCACTGATACTGTGAATGTGCACTTTCACTCTTGGTATGAACAATCATATTAAATAATTCCAGGAGAAGTAGGAACACCTCCTGTCCAGCTAAAGGCCAGCAAACAATATATTATTGTGCGCAGGGACGTAATAGGCATAACCGAGTCCATGAGGGAGGGGGGCCCGCGACACCAGCATATATTTCAACTGGATGTGCATCCAAAGATGCACATTCTGATGAAGTATATTGGGGTGCAGAGACCTGACAGATCCCTGCACCACAATACATGCTGCCGGCCAATCAGAGACTGGCAGATGATTTGGCATGCCAGTCACAGGCAGCCCATAGCAGTAATGAATTGCCTGCCCGTAGCAGGCACACCAAAGCAGCTGCCAGTCTCTGCACCAGCTACAGAAGAGGATGACATGTGCAATGGGAATGGGGGAAAGTGAGAAGAAACATATTTTGTTTTTTTATTTAAATGTACTAGAGAACAGCATCAGAATTGGGAGCATTATTACAGGATGGGCCATGAAGCTGGGATATTATACCAGAAAAGGACTCAGGATCAGGGACATGTATTACTAGAAGGGGTAAGGATGGGGATAATACACCAGATTGGGAGACATTATTACAGGAAGAGACCCAGGATGGAGGACATATTTTAGTGTGAGGTTCCCAGAATGGGGGACATACAGTGGGGCAAAAAAGTATTTAGTCATTCAGCAATAGTGCAAGTTCCACCACTTAAAAAGATGAGAGGCGTCTGTAATTTACATCATAGGTAGACCTCAACTATGGGAGACAAACTGAGAAAAAAAAATCCAGAAAATCACATTGTCTGTTTTTTTATCATTTTATTTGCATATTATGGTGGAAAATAAGTATTTGGTCAGAAACAAACAATCAAGATTTCTGGCTCTCACAGACCTGTAACTTCTTCTTTAAGAGTCTCCTCTTTCCTCCACTCATTACCTGTAGTAATGGCACCTGTTTAAACTTGTTATCAGTATAAAAAGACACCTGTGCACACCCTCAAACAGTCTGACTCCAAACTCCACTATGGTGAAGACCAAAGAGCTGTCAAAGGACACCAGAAACAAAATTGTAGCCCTGCACCAGGCTGGGAAGACTGAATCTGCAATAGCCAACCAGCTTGGAGTGAAGAAATCAACAGTGGGAGCAATAATTAGAAAATGGAAGACATTCAAGACCACTGATAATCTCCCTCGATCTGGGGCTCCACGCAAAATCCCACCCCGTGGGGTCAGAATGATCACAAGAACGGTGAGCAAAAATCCCAGAACCACGCGGGGGGACCTATTGAATGAACTGCAGAGAGCTGGGACCAATGTAACAAGGCCTACCATAAGTAACACACTACGCCACCATGGACTCAGATCCTGCAGTGCCAGACGTGTCCCACTGCTTAAGCCAGTACATGTCCGGGCCCATCTGAAGTTTGCTAGAGAGCATTTGGATGATCCAGAGGAGTTTTGGGAGAATGTCCTATGGTCTGATGAAACCAAACTGGAACTGTTTGGTAGAAACACAACTTGTTGTGTTTGGAGGAACAAGAATACTGAGTTGCATCCATCAAACACCATACCTACTGTAAAGCATAGTGGTGGAAACATCATGCTTTGGGGCTGTTTCTCTGCAAAGGGGCCAGGACGACTGATCCGGGTACATGAAAGAATGAATGGGGCCATGTATCGTGAGATTTTGAGTGCAAACCTCCTTCCATCAGCAAGGGCATTGAAGATGAAATGTGGCTGGGTCTTTCAACATGACAATGATCCAAAGCACACCGCCAGAGCAACGAAGGAGTGGCTTCGTAAGAAGCATTTCAAGGTCCTGGAGTGGCCTAGCCAGTCTCCAGATCTCAACCCTATAGAAAACCTTTGGAGGGAGTTGAAAGTCCGTGTTGCCAAGCGAAAAGCCAAAAACATCACTGCTCTAGAGGAGATCTGCATGGAGGAATGGGCCAACATACCAACAACAGTGTGTGGCAACCTTGTGAAGACTTACAGAAAACGTTTGACCTCTGTCATTGCCAACAAAGGATATATTACAAAGTATTGAGATGAAATTTTGTTTCTGACCAAATACTTATTTTCCACCATAATATGCAAATAAAATTATAAAAAAACAGACAATGTGATTTTCTGGATTTTTTTTCTCAGTTTGTCTCCCATAGTTGAGGTCTACCTATGATGTAAATTACAGACGCCTCTCATCTTTTTAAGTGGTGGAACTTGCACTATTGCTGAATGACTAAATACTTTTTTGCCCCACTGTATATTACTGGATGGCCAGGACGTAGACATTGCAACAGAATGGGAGATATTATTACTGGACAGGGCCCAGTAAGGTGGACATATATTACTTGTAAGGTCCATTATTATAAGAAGGGGTTCAGTATGGGGGGCATAATAGCAGAAATGTGCTTAGGATGGAGGTCATTATACCAGGAAAAGTTCCAGGATGGGTGACATTAAAACAGGATGGGTTACATTATTACATTATGGGGGGGGGCAACACATATGGCTTTATAGGATTTAGAATGCTACAAGGGCTAATACATTTGACCAACACGTAGGTGGGGTTCTAGGTCCAAATTCTACACTGTGGCCCATCGGACGCTAGCTAGCCTTTGATCATGTGCTCAAGCCCATATATACTGTTCGCAGCCTCTTCCACGGTACCACCAGCGGAACGCCATCACGAATACACCACCACCGGGATCATCCGAATGATTCACCGACCGCTGCCATCTTTGTACAGTAGGAGCGCATGTGCAGAAGTCAGCAAATGGGGAAAGAGAAAGTGGATAGGTGGGTGAGCATATTGAGGGGAGAGATTCTCAACGTTGCAAAGCCTGCCCCCATCGTGACATTACTGCCCTCCAGATGCAATAGCATCAGGCCTCCATCTAGTATGGAACATATTTGCATTTCAGATACAGATCTATCCTTTGAATTGTCTTATGTTTTTTATGTGTCAATAAAAAGATATTCTTATCAAACGCTTTTATGTTGGTTTATTTTCCGAAAATGTATATTTCTCAATACATTTCTTAATTAAATAGATCAATTTAGTAAAATAAGTATTAAGGCGCAAAAAGCAGACTGTAAACTATTTAATGCATGCCGATGCAGACATTTTTGTCACTGCTATTCTCAAAGTGTTTATTTATCTACTAACATGAATGTATTTTAGAAAGCTGGACAACAAATATTTTATTTATCTCTACAGGGTACAGCTCGCTTCAACATAGTGCTATCATTAATTTCTTTCTGACATTCTTTCCACTAAATTTATTCCTAACTTATGCTTTGATGTAACACTATTCAGATATAATAAATAATAATCCCATATAATCCATTAAACACCAAAGCATTAGTTAACTCAGACTGGTTTCAATTTATCCCCATTATATCTTGTTAACTGCTTTTACAACATTACTCTTAGGGTACCGTCACACATTGAAATTTCCATCGCTACGACGTTACGATTCGTGACGTTCTAGCGATATCGTTACGATATCGCTGTGTCTGACACGCTACTGCGATCAGACACCCTGCTGAGAATCGTACGTCGTAGCATATCGTTTGGAACTTTCTTTCGTCGCTTGATCACCCGCTGACATCGCTGGATCGTTGTGTGTGACAGCGATCCAGCGATGTCTTCGCTTGTAACCAGGGTAAACATCGGGTAACTAAGCGCAGGGCCGCGCTTAGTAACCCGATGTTTACCCTGGTTACCAGCGTAAACGTAAAAAAACAAACAGTACATACTCACCCGTCGGTGTCCTTCAGGTCCCTTGCCGTCTGCTTCCTGCTCTGAGTGCCGGCCGGAAAGTGAGAGCAGATCACAGCGGTGCTGCGCTCTGCTCTCACTGTACGGCTGCACTCAGAGCAGGAAGCAGACGGCAAGGGACCTGAAGGACACCGACGGGTGAGTATGTACTGTTTGTTTTTTTACGTTTACGCTGGTAACCAGGGTAAACATCGAGTTACTAAGCGCGGCCCTGCGCTTAGTTACCCGATGTTTACCCTGGTTACCCGGGGACCTCGGCATCGCTCCAGCGCCGTGATTGCAACGTGTGACCGCAGTCTACGACACTGGAGCAATGATTATACGACGCTGCGACGTCACGAATTGTGCCGTCGCAGCGATGAAAATTTCAATGTGTGACGGTACCCTTAAAGGGACCCTGTTAGCTTGGATAATGCGATAGTGTTATTGGTGATAAAGATTAATCTGTAGGGTAATGGCAAGGTAAGGTAAGGCAAGTAGTAAAATAGAACAATCTATACAGTTAAAATCAAAAGGAATTATTCATAATCAGCAGATAAGTTCCAATCGGGAAATCAGCTTTGTTTTCGCAGCAAGTACATGAACTTCTGGACAGCCCAGAGACTCCCTGGTCAGCGCCGTAGCCTAATAATGCTGGGGTCTTGGGATCAAATCCAACCAAGGACATCTGCTAGGAGTTTGTATGTTCTAGCTGTGTTTATGTGAATTAATTCCGGCTACTCCACATTCCTCCCTCACTCCAAAGACATACTGATAGGCAAGTTAGATTGTGAGCCTCAATGGGGACAGTGATGATGATGTCTGTATAGCGCTGAGGAATTAATGGTGCTATATACAGTGGGGCAAAAAAGTATTTAGTCAGTCAGCAATAGTGCAAGTTCCACCACTTAAAAAGATGAGAGGCGTCTGTAATTTACATCATAGGTAGACCTCAACTATGGGAGACAAACTGAGAAAAAAAAATCCAGAAAATCACATTGTCTGTTTTTTTATCATTTTATTTGCATATTATGGTGGAAAATAAGTATTTGGTCAGAAACAAACAATCAAGATTTCTGGCTCTCACAGACCTGTAACTTCTTCTTTAAGAGTCTCCTCTTTCCTCCACTCATTACCTGTAGTAATGGCACCTGTTTAAACTTGTTATCAGTATAAAAAGACACCTGTGCACACCCTCAAACAGTCTGACTCCAAACTCCACTATGGTGAAGACCAAAGAGCTGTCAAAGGACACCAGAAACAAAATTGTAGCCCTGCACCAGGCTGGGAAGACTGAATCTGCAATAGCCAACCAGCTTGGAGTGAAGAAATCAACAGTGGGAGCAATAATTAGAAAATGGAAGACATTCAAGACCACTGATAATCTCCCTCGATCTGGGGCTCCACGCAAAATCCCACCCCGTGGGGTCAGAATGATCACAAGAACGGTGAGCAAAAATCCCAGAACCACGCGGGGGGACCTAGTGAATGAACTGCAGAGAGCTGGGACCAATGTAACAAGGCCTACCATAAGTAACACACTACGCCACCATGGACTCAGATCCTGCAGTGCCAGACGTGTCCCACTGCTTAAGCCAGTACATGTCCGGGCCTGTCTGAAGTTTGCTAGAGAGCATTTGGATGATCCAGAGGAGTTTTGGGAGAATGTCCTATGGTCTGATGAAACCAAACTGGAACTGTTTGGTAGAAACACAACTTGTCGTGTTTGGAGGAAAAAGAATACGGAGTTGCATCCATCAAACACCATACCTAATGTAAAGCATGGTGGTGGAAACATCATGCTTTGGGACTGTTTCTCTGCAAAGGGGCCAGGACGACTGATCCGGGTACATGAAAGAATGAATAGGGCCATGTATCGTGAGATTTTGAGTGCAAACCTCCTTCCATCAGCAAGGGCATTGAAGATGAAACGTGGCTGGGTCTTTCAACATGACAATGATCCAAAGCACACCGCCAGGGCAACGAAGGAGTGGCTTCGTAAGAAGCATTTCAAGGTCCTGGAGTGGCCTAGCCAGTCTCCAGATCTCAACCCTATAGAAAACCTTTGGAGGGAGTTGAAAGTCCGTGTTGCCAAGCGAAAAGCCAAAAACATCACTGCTCTAGAGGAGATCTGCATGGAGGAATGGGCCAACATACCAACAACAGTGTGTGGCAACCTTGTGAAGACTTACAGAAAACGTTTGACCTCTGTCATTGCCAACAAAGGATATATTACAAAGTATTGAGATGAAATTTTGTTTCTGACCAAATACTTATTTTCCACCATAATATGCAAATAAAATGATAAAAAACCAGACAATGTGATTTTCTGGATTTTTTTTTCTCAGTTTGTCTCCCAAAGTTGAGGTCTACCTATGATGTAAATTACAGACGCCTCTCATCTTTTTAAGTGGTGGAACTTGCACTATTGCTGACTGACTAAATACTTTTTTGCCCCACTGTAAGTGAGCAAAATAACAAAGTCCCTTTAAATGGTAGGTAAAATGTAAACAGAGCTCCAGACTGAAAGACACTCCTTGCAACTGCAGACCAAGAGGAGAGGCTATATTTTGCATAAATAAAAATTGCCAATACATTAGCTAACCATAGTCTCTATAGGCTGAGCTGATAGTCTGCATTGAGCTGTTTGGGGGTAATAACTCTTTAAAATCTAGCTCTATAAGTATCTACTTAATTAGTCAAGATGTGATCCACCTATGTATGATCCTGATCACAGAAACATTAAAGGGAATTTGTCATTTGATTCATGCTGTCCAATCCATTGGCAATATGAATCCGTGTATGAAGGGGTGATTGCAGCTGTGTATATAGTTCTCTAGAACGCAGGAACATTATAATTAGAGGATCCAGACTAGTCTAATCTGTGGGTATGGTCTCCAGCCAGCATTGCTCCAGGTAATTGATAGATATCTCGCTTTAGGAATGGCTGGGAGAAGATGGAGGGGAGCTGTGCTAGACTAGTCTCCTCTTTGTCTATGATCTCCCACCGGTTCTTCAAAATTTATTTGCTCTGAAGCACCGGAGCATTTCACAGAAAAATATATCCGGCTGCAATTGTGCAGCCTGGCTTTGATTTATGCTTCCACTAGAATCAAGTGACATGTTCCCTTTGACAAGTTGCAAATAGATATGAGCGAACCCAAACTTAAAAGTTCAAGGTTAGTGCCAGATACTGTAGTTAGTGTCTGGTGATAAACGCGAACACGGACTTCTCCCAGAAGTCTGTTGCAATGTTTGGAGTTCCAAGGAAAGTCCAGGAGGGTAAGGGAGAGAGAGAAAGAGAGAGATTTTCCAGTTCAAAAGTTCCGCTCTCCATTGTTTTCATTTGGGTCCAGGTTCTGGCTCAAGTTTTGTACAGTTCTGGTACCTGAACAGAACTTTGGAATAAAGTTTGGGTCAGGTACCAGAACCAGAACTTCCATGGTTCCACTCATCCATAGTTGAAAACAACTAGCCTTAGATTTCTATTGCCACCAATGGTTCCATACTGCCTACACAAATCTAGAGATACAGGAATGAATAAGCTTCAGTGTGTATGTGGATATGTGGATTACAGGCTTTCCCTTTTGAAATCATGGCCGAAGACATTTCCTCTTCATACTGTACTCTATTGCTCGGGCTGCTTTGATGGCTTTTTTTGCAAAGATTTCCAAGCTGTAGCACATTTTCTCCTCGCTTGTGTACGACGGTAATTTTATTTAAATCGTTTTCCTGCCTGACAGCTGGATTTCATTACAATCTTTAGCTTCACTTAACTTGGTTTTGTTTTAATAAATACAATACCCAAGAAAATTAAAGAGAAAAAAAGGACATAAAGCAGATAACAGAGCTAGTGTCTTGCAGCGTGTGCATGAGTTTATAGCCTCCATATGCTGTTGTAGAAACGCAAAGCATTCTGTTTCATGTGAAATGGTTTACTTGGGCCATGAAATCCTTCGCCTTGTTCATGCATTGTTAATGTGCCTCCGTGGAGTTAAATTAAAATTAAAAATATTGAGCCGTAGACACGATGAAAATTGTAGCTAAAAGGCTAAATTCACACTTATATTGGACGCTAAATGGATGAAGAAAATTGTTAATGTTTATTTTTCATTTTCTTAGGATCAGTTTGGTTAAAAACAAAAGTATTAACAGATGCTATGATGGTCTCCTGACATGAGCCTAATAAAAAATAAAAAGGCTTGGTGGTTAAAAATTGCAGCAAATTCTATAATGTGAACCTGCATACGTACACAAGGATTTACATACATGTACATGATATACAGATTTCTCAGATTTTACCCATTCAGTATTATGTACAATCATTTAAAGGGGTTGTCTATTATTATTATTTATTTATAAAGCACTATTGATTCTATGGTGCTGTACATGTCTAAAACAAGAAACCCCCAATAGGACACATGTATTTAATACTTTATACTTAATGCCACTACCCTATACTAAACAGGAATTGGGGAGTTTGATCCTGCCACCAGCTTTATTTCTTTGTTGTCCTAAGTGAATTTCCTTGGAAGGCTTACACATTATTTTAATTACAGTACATTTATTTATGGTGCATGATATAAGTGAATTACCATTTATTGAATTTTACTTGCCATAGCATGCCACCTTCAAAACTGTTTTTTAAAGTATTTGAATGGGGTATCGAAAACATTATTATCTCTACACTCCTCAACATTGAAATGTCAACACTAAGAAGGAAAAGTTGTGACATGATAGAAATGTTAATGACATGAAAATGATGAAAAATGGAAACAACATTTTCAAAAACATCTTGATTCGTTTAGTAACAAGTTTTACCTCCACGCTTAGAAATAACCACACTTACACACCTTGGATTGTTATGAATTAGGTTGTCAATTGTCTGAGGAATGTTCTGCCATGCTGAATGCACTTGGACATGCAAATCATCATGGTCTGCTGGTGGCAACTCTTGTTGCAACGGTCAACCAGATTTGTTCAACATGAAACAAGTCCAGAGATGCTGTAGGCCATGGTAGAACATTTAGGCTATGCAGGCTGTTGACAGTATCATGAGTATGGAATTGTCATTTTGAAAAATGACTCCTCAGACATATTGGAGAAATGATTGTACTACTGGTTCCATGACTAAATAAATTCAACGCCGAGCTGTTAGTGAACTAGAAATGAAGACTAGAGGGGCCCAGTCATAGGATATTATGCCACCCTATAGCATAATCCTGGGAGCAGGAGCAGTGTGATGGACAAAATCGTGGAACGGTGGTCTGGACTGGCAAAAAGGTATGGTACCTGAACCCCTGTACATTGATTCCGTGGCAGAGAAGGTGGCACGGACATTTTTCCACAGTGTTCCAGTGTATGTTGTTCAACAAAACGCCAGACTGCATGTAGCTCATGCTATTGTGGTGAGCTTGTGTGGCCTAAACATCTTACCATGGCCTGCATCATGGGACATCATTGGTCAGCAATTGCAAAGGGAACTACCAGCAGCAGATATTGATTTATGTAACCAAGAGTATTCAACATGGCAGTACATTCTTCAGTCAACCATTAATAACCTCACAGATAGTATTTTAAGGCGTGCATATTTTTGCATGTGGAGCTCATGCTCAATGCTGAATAAATCAATATATTTGAGAAATTTGAATCCATTTTTCATCATTTGCATATCATCAACATGTCTATTGAATCTGAGCCATGACGCTTCCTTCTTGCTGTTCCAATTTCAATGTTGAGGAGTCTATTGTTAATATTAAAAATATGAGGCAAATTTTCGATACAGCTTGTGAATCTTTTCATAGGCAGTAAGATGTGTATTTGTACCATTGGGTCTATACTACAGCCTTTTCCAAGAGCTAGGAATAATTGATTTAGGTTTAGAAGTCTCAGAGATGTGAAGTAACCTTACTGGATTAGATGTACTTTATGTAATGTCATCAGGGAACTTGTTTTTCAGTTTGGTAACAAAAAAATAGTATATAATTGATAAACAATAAAATCACGCCAGAGAACATGTTGTGTTGGCAGTATAAAATATATATGATGTAAGCAGTGAACCTGGTTTTCACTGAAGACAATGACAACTGATCCGAGAGTTTTCACTGGCACCCAACCAAAAATGAAAAACATTTTTAATATTATATGCATTCCAGTTTCCTAATAACAAAGTGAGGACAGTACTGGTTCTCCTTAAAGAGACTAGCTAAGTTTGGAGTAGAACATCACACTCAAGGCTCAATTAGACACAAGTGTAAAACTAGATATCTCGAAGAATGACCCAATAACTCTTTAGCAAGATTAGTACCGGAATTTGTTTCTTTAATTCCTTTGTTCTGCTAGTCTAATTTGCATACCAAATAACATAAAAACACATATTTTTTCAAATTCTTTCATTAATCTTGGTATAGTTGAATTTCTATAAAATAACATTTGTGTATGGTGTGTTTTACTTTTAACATCTTTCAGGTCTTTACTTGTGAATTGTAATTGTTGTGAATTGTAATTTTGAGGGGTTGATATTCTTTCAAAATAAATAGCACTTAGAATTTTTCTGCAGAAAGTAATTGAAGAATAGAAGCATTATGTTTTGAGCCATTTTCAAACCAATAATCTATTCAGTCTTCATCCAAGGATAATGATAAATGAACTGGCTATAACATGCAATTTAAACCTCATCCTCCAATGGTGCCAGCTGGCCACCTGACATAGGTGAGTTTATTACAGTGTGTGGAATCTGAGTTGGCATGGTCTTACCTTGAAAAAGAAAAAAATAGAGCATATGAGTTTTATGGGTTTTATCCAGAGGTAACTTAACCCCTTAATGACCGCCAATACATCTTTTAACTGACCTGCGATATAAGAGAATAGCCTCCCCACACATGTGACAATCCAGCAGCTGTCGGCTGTACACTATGGCTGTCAAGTTGCTGCATCAGCCACGATCAGAGTTTGCACCGTCCATATCTATTTAACCCCTTAGATGCTGCTCTCAATAGTGACTACATCATATAAATGGTTAACAGAGTGTAGGGGCTTCTTCTTTATCCCAATTGGTGCCCTCAGATCATGATTGTGTGGTCCTGATGTTTGCCATGGCAATTCACGGCCAAATAGTGGCCTTAGAGTCTGACAGCTGTTGTAACCTGTTCAGAACTTAGAGGCATTTACAGTAGGTGGTAAAAATACACTTTTTCATTTCTGTCATGCCACTTTGCATTAATTCCTGAAAATCACCTGAAGGGTTAATAAATTACCTGCAGTTTTCAATATGTTTTTAAAATGGTATCACTTTTGGGGGTTTCCCATTATATGGGACCCCTAAAGTCACTTCAAACATGGATAGGTCCCTAAAAAATAAATTTTGTAAATTTCCTTGAAAAAATGAAAAATTAAAGCTACATTTTTAAACCTCCTAAAATGCTAACAAAATAAAAGAACATTTTACAAATGGTGCTGATGTAAAGCAGACATGAGGGAAATGTCATTTATTAATGTTTTCCTATGGTATGACTATCTGGATTAAAGGGATAATCATTCAAAGTTTAAAAATTGCTATTTTTTTTACATTTTTCTCAAATTTCTGATATTTTTTATAAATAAACACAAAACATATCAACGTAAATTTACCATTATCATAAAGTATAATGTGTCACAAAAAACAATCTCAAAATCACTGGCATATGTTGAAGCGTTCCAGAGTTATTATCACATAAAGTGACACTGGTCAGATTTCAAAACTTTGGCTCCTTCTCTAAGGGGTTAAAATGTAGATGATAAATTCTATAAATGGCAGGCCAAATGTGTAACTAAAACATAGAACCTTCACACTAGTGATAAGCGAGTATACTCATTACTCCACTTTCCCCGATCATGCTCCGGTGGTCTCCGAGTATTTTGGCATGCTGAATATTTAGTTTTTGTCACCGCAGCTGCATGATTTGTGACTGTTAGACAGGCTGAATACATGTGGGAATTCCCTAATAAACAGGCAACCCCCACATGTATTCAGTCTGTCTTCCAGTATCCGTTGCTTCAGATGCTGGGGTCATCTGAAGGCAATTGTCTATGCAGTGAAGATACGAGATGTGCAGCATCTGAAACAACAAATACTAGAAGCCTGTGCTAGCATTTCTTCTGCGGTGTTGCTACCAGGGTGTCAAGAGTGGGAGAAGAGGGTTGCATTGACAATCCAACACAATGGGCAGCACTTTGAACACATTTTATAAGTGGTCATAAACTTGTAAATAAGTCATGAAAGAATAAAGTTACGTGAAAACCAAGCACACCATTGTTTTTTTGTTAAATTCTCAATAAGTTTGATGTGTCACATGACCCTCTTCCCATTGGAAAAAAATAAGGTTGGATCCAAAAAGGCCGACTTCAAAATGGCCGCCATGGTCACCACCCATCTTGAAAAGTTTTCCCCCTCCCATATACTAAAGTGCCACAAACAGGAAGTTGATCTCACCAACCATTCCCATTTTATTTAGGTGTATCCATAAATGGCCCAACCTTTACATACAGGAATTCCTGGAATGACAACTAGAAGCAGTGCAGGATTTATCTAAATAAACATGGCATTTCTGGCATAAAGGCAAAACAAAGGATAACTTATAGCATAGTCCATATGCCTGCGGGATTTGCCCGCTCAGGATACAGTAAACCTTCAGCTCCCACAGGAGCTACTGACTGGAGACTTCCTTGCCTCCAAACACACAGCAGAGAAAAAAACTCAGTAGCTGGACATTTAACTTCACCAATCACCCCCTTTGAGGCGGAGATATAGTGAGTAGTGTTGAGCATTCCGATACCGCAAGTATCGGGTATCGGCCGATACTTGCGGGTATCGGAATTCCGATACCGAGATCCGATACTTTTGTGGTATCGGGAATCGGTATCGGGATTAAGATCAATGTGTAAAATAAATAATTAAAATAAAAAATAGGGATATACTCACCTCTCCGGCGGCTCCTGGACTTTACCGCCGTAACCGGGAGCCGTTGTACCTAAGAATGCGCGCTTGAAGGGCCTTAGATGAGGTCACTGCTTTGTGATTGGTCGCGTAGCGGTCACGCGACTGCTACGGACCAATCAGTGCGCAGTTTGGTCCTGATAAACAAACTTATAATGATATGGTAAAGGAATAATATCTGTGGAAAATTAGAAAAACCAGCACCAAACCAGCACCAAACAACTTAAAGCATACCTTTTCAAGCTTACTTGGCGGACCAGCAGTGTGCGGCTCGCAAAATCACAGGTGCCACACCTGAAACGATCAGAGTAGTACAAAGTCCAGGCCAAAGAGGAAAAAATAAATGGCACTCCATGATGCAGCAAAACAATCCTTTCTTTATTCAATGCAAGTAGTACATGGATGCAGGGGAGCAGGTGCAGCGAAGGACCACGGTCGATCAGATGCTTCAACGGGTCCAGGTAAGGAAAAATATCTGACCTACACCAGTGGAGAACATCAAGTTTGTTTGTTTTTATTAGAATATTTGAATTTTCAGGCATAAAAAGGTGCAATAATGTTTCAAGTATTTAAAAAGGCACTAATCTGGGTCCATATGGGACCTAGATAGAACAGAGTCTTTTATATGTGCATACTTTCCTGACACTTTGAGTTAAAATACCCTGTCCCAGAACTTTTCTTTAGAAAAATATATTTGTAAGAATTGTCCATGAACTTTTGAAAGGTTTTGTTTTCCAGCTAAAAAATACACAGATGGCAAAACATAAAAAGATTAAAAAAAAGATCATGATGTTAAAAATAATAGAAAATGACAGAAAACAACACAATATATAACCAGGAGTCACAGAACTTTCTACTCCCCTTAACTGTAGAAAAGCTGAGTTAAACCAGGCCTTAGGAGTTCCACTTTTCATGCACACTCTTTCTTTTCTTTCATAGCTTTTTCTATAACTATTTGTTATTTTTCCTTACTTGATGAATTATGAGTGGTATGTTTTGTGGGATATATGTATCTGTAGGGATCTTATAACGTCATGTTTGCTGATCGCCAGCTCAGTGACTTGAGAGTTGTGCATCATCAGCATTCTCCACCGCAGGAAGACGCCTGAGGCCTATCCCTACCATGCTGTTTTCACAGAAGCCTCTAAAGGATGGTAGAGCCTCTAGCCAGGGCTTCCTGCTATCATTTAGTGGGCAAATTGGTCAGAACAGACAACTATCCTAGCAAAGCTAAATTCAGTAGCATCAAGCATTTTAACTCTTTATTAATAAAAAAAAAAACAAGTCAATATAAAAAATATTTAAAAGTAGCATAATTAGAATTGTATTCACAAGATTTATTGTGATCGAAAGTATGTCAGGAAAGAAACTGGTTTTAATGGCAATAGTCTCATTCTAGATCTGTAGTTTTCACAAGTTCTAACATGTCTGTATAAATAGTAATTGGACCCGTGGAAGCACTTGTAGCGCGAAACGGCCGTAGTCCTGTCATTGTCTCCACCTCTTCTCCCCACTGATATGTTTTAATTCACTTTCAATAAAGAATCACGACCGGTACGGTGAGCGCTGCCCTTTATCTTTCTATTGGACATAAATAATAATTGTATTCTCCATAAATTAAGAATTCTGGAGCACCTTTACTCAGAAGCTTATGCCATGCCTTTCTTTGTTTTTCATCCTACAAATATGTGAATACAATGATAATTGTCACTGGCATTTACCATTTCCCTCATCAATTTAGCATATTCAGTACATGCACAGTCTGAGAACTGTCCAATAAGCACTGACACTGTCAAACTATGGCAAATCACAACATACGGACAAGAAAAATTATAAAACCCAGTATCCAGAAGGTTGAAAACCCTCCTCCATCTTACAATGAATTACAATGTTACATTCCGAACTGTGTGACTGATAAATCCTTTACCGGTTTCTAAAAGTTGCCATTAACCCAGTTGTCATGGAGATGCCACCTGGTTAACCAAGTTGTTTTATTGCTATGCAAATGTCACAGTTATGACATGCATTATGCTATTGTATGTTGAGCTACACCTGCTGTGTACCCACCACAATGTCTCATTGTTAGGAAGTATCATGCTGCTTCAGTTAGGTACGCACTGCGTTAACGGTTGTTATTGACATTGAATTATGTGACTGCTAGGACTAATGTGCGACAGATGTCCTCCAAATTGTGCGACAATTTGGTGACTGCATAACTGAGTAAGTGAAAATATACTGCAAAAAAGCCCTAGTCAATTAGGCAGGATACTACATTGTAGGTGAAGGCTGCATTGTATCCTTTAATATCATGCACCACCTTACTGGATTACATGGGTAGAACAAAGGGTGGCATAACTAGCCTTACTGGTAACACTGCTGACAAGCACAAGTGGTTAATTTTTCCCACCAGTAGACTACAGATACATGAAAATCAAGCAACTAGACAGAAGTATAATCTGTGTGATCCAACAGAAGTGTGTGGTTCATAACTAGAAAGTGGGGGTGAGTAGTACTCAGCATAAATGGTGTGCTACTCCAGGGCTGAAGAAGGTCATAGAAGAGCATATAAAAAGTTTCATACTGTATACATCCTGCATATTGAGAAAGAGTATTGATAGTAAGGAAAAGAGAAAAAAGGCTTATTCTTGTTAGTGAAGAGCATATCCACCAAATAGCTCAAGTATAGCTGCTCACAAGAGGAGAGAAGTTCACAACAGAGTGACTTTGTATTGAGCATCCTACAAATGACGAGATTTGCCACAACAAAGATGGCGGGGATACTGATTCCAGAGTAAAAGGGACTGACGGGATCAGACAAGTTATGCTAAAAGAGAGGTGGCCAAAAAGGGAGCAGTGACAGGCTCTGTAAGAGTGTGCAGCACTGAACTAGGAGCAACTCAAAGACTATGCAAGAGTCAATAAGGCATTGCTGAAGAGATTGTCAGTTTGTAAAGTTTTGCAAATGTCAGCCCACCGTTGCCTCTTGTAAGACACAGTGACCATCAAGCTTGTTGCCTCTTCACGAGGAAAACTGTTTTGAACTGTCTTTTCTATATGCCTGTATTTTTACCATCATCCTTGAGGGGGAAACTTACTCTTCTACCAAGAGTCACTGTATCATAACAAACTGTATTTAACCCCTTCACCCCCAAGCCTGTTTTTAACTTCCTGACCAGGCAATTTTTTTCAATTCTGACCACTTTCACTATATGAGGTCATAACTCTGAAGCGCTTCAACGGATCATGGTGATTCTGAGATCGTTTTCTCGTGACATATTGTACTTTATGACAGTGGTAAAATTTCTTTGATTTGACTTCCGTTTATTTGTGAAAAAAACTGAAATTTCTCAAAAATTTTGCAGTTTTTAAACTTTTAGTTTTTATGCCCTTAAACTAGAGAGACAATTAATAGAAAATAGTTAATAAATAACATTACCCACATGTCTACTTTACATTAGCACAATTTTGGAAACATATTTTTTTTTTGTTAGGAAGTTATAAGGTTTAAAAGTTGACCAGCGATTTATCATTTTTATAACAAAATTTGCAAAACCATTTTTTTTTTAGGGTCCACCTCACACTTGAAGTCACTTTGAGGGGTCTATATGACAGAAAATGCCCAAAAGTGACACCATTCTAAAAACTGCACCCATCAAGGTACTCAAAACCACATTCATAAAGTTTATTAACCCTTCAGGTGCTTCACAGGAATTTTTGGAATATTTAAAAAAAATTGAACATTTAACTTTTTTTCATAAAATTTTTAATTCAGATCCAATTTGTTTTATTTTATGAAGGGTAAGAGGAGAAATTGGACCACAAAAGTCATTGTACATTTTGTCCTGAGTATGCCAATACCCCATATGTGGGGGTAAACCACTGTTTGGGCACATGGCAGAGCTCGGAAGGAAAGGAGTGCCATTTGACTTTTCAATGCAAAATTTGCTGGAATTGAGATCGGATACCATGTCGCATTTGGAGAGCAATTTGTCCTGAGTACGCTGATACCCTGTGTATGGGGGTAAACCACTGTTTGGGCGTATGGCAGAGCTCGGAAGGGAAGGAGTGCCGTTTGACTTTTCAATGCAAAATTGGCTGGACACCATGTCGCGTTTGGAGAGCCCCTGATGTGCCTAACTGGTGGAAACCCCCCACAACTGACATCATTTTGGAAAGTAGACCCCCTAAGGAACTAATCTAGATGTGTGGTGAGTATTTTGAACCCTCAAGTGCTTCACAGAAGTTTATAATGTAGAGCAGTAAAAAAAATCATATTTTTTACAAAAATTATTTTTCGTCCCAAATTTTTTATTTTCCCAAGGGTAAGAGGACAAATTGGACCCCAAAAGTTGTTGTCCAATTTGTCCTGAGTACGCTGATACCCCACATATGGGGGTAAACCACCGTTTGGGTGCATGGCAGAGCTCTGAAGGGAAGGAGAGCCGTTTGACTTTTCAATGCAAAATTGTCTGGAATTGAGATCAGACACCATGTCACGTTTGGAGAGCCCCTGATGTGCCTAAACAGTGGAAACCCCACACAATTGAACCCACTTTGGAAAGAAGACCCCCTAAGGAACGTATATAGATGTGTGGTGAGCACTTTGAACCCCCAATTGTTTCACTAAAGTTTAGAATGTAGAGCCGTGAAAATTAAAAAATCCTTTTTTTCCACAAAATGATCTTTTAGGCCACAATTTTTTATTTTCCCAAGGCTAACAGGAGAAATTGGACCCCAAATGCTGTAGTCCAATTTATCCTGAGTGTGCTGATACCTCATATGTGGAGGCGAAACACCGTTTGGGTGCATGGCAGAGCTCGGAAGGAAAGGAACGCTGTTTTAGAATGCCGACTTTGATGGAATGGTCTGCGGGCATCACCTTGCGTTTGCAGAACCCCTGATGTACCTAAACAGTAGAAACTCCGACAAGTGACCCCATATTGGAAACTACCCCCCCATGGAACTTATTTAGATGTGTTGTGAGAACCCCAAGTATTTCGCTAAAGTTTATAACATAGAGCCATGAAAGTAAAAAATACTTTTTTCCCACAAAAATGATAATTTAGCCCCCAAATTTTTATTTTCCAAAGGGTAACAGGAGAAATTGGACCCGAAACTTGTTGTCCAATTTGTCCTGAGTACGCTGATATCCAATATGTGGGAGAGAACCACTGTTTGGGCGCACGGCAGAGCTCGGAAGGGAAGGAGTGCCGTTTAGAATGCCGATGTAGATGAATTGGTCTGCAGGCTTCACGATCCATTTGCAGAGCCCCTGATGTACCTAAACAGTAGAAACCCCCCACAAGTGAGCCCATATTGGAAACTAGATGCCCCCAAGGAACTTACCTAGATGAGTTGTGAGAACTTTGAACCCTCAAGTGTTTCACTACAGTTTATAACACAGAGCCGTGAAAATAAAAAATCCTTTTTTTTTCACAAAAATTATTTTTTAACCCCTGGTTTTGTATTTTTCCAAGTGTAACAGGAGAAATTGGACCCCAAAAGTTGTTGTCCAATTTATCTTGAGTATGCTGAAATCACATATGTTGGGGTAAACCCCTGTTTGGGTGCACGGGAGAGCTCGGAAGGGAAGGAGAACTGTTTTACTTTTTCAATGCAGAATTGGCTGGAATTGAGATTGGACGCCATGTTGCGTTTGGAGAGCCACTGATGTGCCTAAACAGTGGAAACCCCCAATTCTAACTGAAACCCTAACCCAAACACACCCCTAACCCTAATCCCAACCATAACCCTAACCACACCTCTAACCCTAATCCCAACCCTAATCCCAACAGTAAATGTAATCCAAACCCTAATTTTAACCCCAACCCTAACCCTAACTTTAACCCCAACCCTAACCCTAACTATAGCCCCAACCCTAACCCTGATGGGAAAATGGAAATAAATACATTTTTCAAATTTTATTATTTTTCCCTACCTAATGGGGTGATGAAGGGGGGTTTGGTTTACTTTTATAACATTTTTTGGGCGGATTTTTATGATTGGCAGCTGTCACGTCACACACTAAAAGACGCTTTTTGTTGAAAAAATAGTTTTTGCATCACCACATTTTGAGAGCTATAATTTATCCATATTTTGGCCCACAGAGTCATGTGAGGTCTTGTTTTTTTGCAGGACGAGTTGACGTTTTTATTGGTATCATTTTCGGGCACATGACATCTTTTGATCGCTTTTTATTCTGATTTTTGTGAGGCAGAATGAACAAAAACCAGCAATTCCTTAATTTCTTTTAGGGGGGGCGTTTATACCGTTCCACGTGTGGTAAAATTGATAAAGTCGTTTTATTCTTTGGGTTAGTATGATTACAGCGATACCTTACTTATATATTTTTTATGTTTTGGCACTTTTACACAATAAAAACTATTTTTTATAAAAAATAATTGTTTTTGCATTGCTTTATTCTGAGAGCTATAACTGTTTTATTTTTCTGCTGATGATGCTGTATGGCAGCTTTTTTTTTAGGGACAAGATGGCGTTTTCAGCGGTACCATGGTTATTTATATCCTTTTTTTATCACATTTTATTGCACTTTTTGTTCGGCAGTATGATGATAAAGCATTATTTTTTACCTCGTTTTTAATTTATTTTTTTGCGGTGTTAACTGAAGGGGTTAACTAGTGGGATAGTTTTATAGAGTGGGTCGTTATGGATGCAGCAATACCAAATATGTGTACTTTTATTTTTTTTTGTATTTACATAAATAAATGAATTTTTTGGAAAATATATTTTTTTTCTTTATTTGGGGATTTTTTTTATACATTCTATTTTTATTTTTTTACTTGATAACATTGTCCCAGAGTGGGACATCACTATATTTCATCAGATCGCTGATCTGACACTTTGCATAGCAGTGTCAGATCAGCGATCTGACAGGCAGTGCAGGGGGCTTTCCGTCACCTGCTCTGAGCAGGCGCCGGCAAGCCACCTCAGTGAAGGACCCGGAAGGAGCCTCGTGGCCATTTTGAATCTGGGAACTCCTTCCAGAACACCGGAACAACGCGATCGTATCACGTTGTTCCTATGGGAGAGCGCAGGGAGACCCCGTCCCTGCGCGATGCCCCTCTATGTCGCTGTCATTACTGACAGCGGCATCAGAGGGGTTAAATGCCCACGATCAGCTCTAGCGCAGATCGTGGGCATTGCTGCGGCGTGTCAGCTTTCACATACAGCTGACACCAGCATGCAATCGCCACAGTGCTGTGAGACCGTGCGATCGTGCCGCCGTACTAGTACTGCGGTTTGCGGGAACTCAGTTCCCGCAGAGCAGTACTAGTACATTGTATATTGGGAAGGAAGCCCCTACAACCCAAACACCTCTTTACAAATGGCTAATTTATTTATACACTTTCAGGAATAACAGAAGAAAGGCACAATGCAACGTTCTATGAAAATGTTACAGATTTGTTATCTTATGGGAAATACAAGTGTTTTCTAATAGATATGTCAGAAAAATTACAGATTCTCTTTAAATATCTAAAGCAATGACTTGTCAATAGCAAAAGCTATACAGTAACTTAAGCATTCTTCCTTCATGTGCTTATACTCAATAAGAAAAACTGAAATAGAAAAATCAATTTCTAGGAAATGTCAATGTAAAGCAGTTTAAATAATTCTGTATCATACTGTGCTGATATTAAAAATAGACTGTGTTGGTTAAAACTGCATTGGAAATTCTTTGTCAGGCTGGTGAGAAGTGCAGTTTATCACTTACTGTTCTTACTGAAATTGCTAAAACAAAGCCTAAAAAAATGTCACCAGAGGAAAAATGCCAGAAGCAAAGTGACTGTTGGCAGATTCCTGCTCCTCTTCAACAAACAGCAAATCAATCATTTCTTCCCCTCGGACTTAATTAGTTGGAATTGTCAATGAATGACACCAATGAAGATGTTAAACATTTGCAAATCTTTTATTGAGGTGTTATAAAACTCAGCTAAATTACAATCCATCATGATCTACATATTCAGTAATGTGCAAAAGTTTTAGGCTGGTTTTGAAAAAGCAAAGTAAGAATACTTTTAAAAAATGAATTTATTTGTATCCATTAACAAAATGCAAAGTTAGTAAGCAAAAAATAAATCAAATGAATATTTGATGCGACCACTAGTGATCGGCAAACCATGCACGAGCTCCGAACAAAGACTTCTCACAGAAACCCATGTTACTGTTCAGGTTTGGCAGCCCAAATAAAGCTGGTTGAAAGGCTGCAGCGTAGCCAAACAACATACTTTTCCGGTGTTGGCTCTTCCAGTTCCATCACAGCCATTCCAAGTATTGGCATGGTTGTGATTTTGTAAAATAAAAAAGACAAGGGATCCATTCCATTATTGATAACATGCACAGGTAAAGCAGACAGCTGCGGGATAGATCCCTTATCTGCCTGCTTTATCATGGCTGGTTACCCAAAACAAAGTGGCCCCCATGCTGTTTTCTTTTAAATCATTTAAATAAATAATTTTAAAAAACGGCATGGGGCTTGGAAGGTCCATGGATATTTGGCCCCCTTCAGCCTAAAATTAGCAGCAGCCCCGGAAAAACCCCGGATTAGATGCACCAATCCTGGCACTTCCACTTGCTCTGAGGCGTTGGCAACCTGGGTAATATTTTGGGGTTGATGTTCATTGTGTAATGTCTGCTGACATAAAGCCCAAAGGTTAGTAATGGGGCGGCATCTATCAGACTGACCTGGGGAGTAGTTACATAAAACATAGACAAACAGAAAACAAATATTTTATTTGAATAAAGACATCCCCACACTCCCTTGTTTACCCATTTGTTCATTAAAAAGAAATCCAGGAAGTTCTGACAGTAATCCAATAGTGAAATGTCCCACAATGCATATAGAATTCTATGGAGTATCATTGATAAGAGTATTTTTTACCTGTGTGGCTGTGTTTTTTTAACTGCTCATTTACTGGGTTAGTAATGGGGGTGCCTGTTAGTTGCCGCTTTATTACTAACCTCTGGGATTGATATGAGTGGACATTACACAGCTGACATCAACCACAAAATATTACTCCACTTGCCAATGCACCAGGGCAAGAGGGAATAGCTAGGAAAAGTGCCAGAATTGGCGCATCTATTGGATGCATTTTTTCTAGGATGGCTGCGAGATGCTATTTTTAGGCTTGGGAGGGCAAATGTCCATTTCCCCTTCCAAGTCTGAGAATACCAGCCCCCAGTTGCCTGCTTTACCTTTACTGGTTATCAAAAATAGAAGGTACCCAATGCCATTTTTTTCTTTATTTATTTATTACAAATAAGTGAATTAAAAATACTAAGAAATAAAGAAATTAAAATAACGACATGGGTCACACAGAGGACAGCATGGGAACCACTGGATATTCAGTCCCACTTGAATGGGGTTCGGCTTTGAGATCAAGTTCAGTCACTGTTCTGGTGTGAAAACTGAACTTTTTTATAAAGTTTGGCCAAGCACGACGGACTCTAACATCCATCTCTCTGCCCATACCTAGTGACCATCCTTTGCTTTCAAAATGACATGAAAGCATCAATTCTTCTTGGTACACTTGCATGCAGTTTTTGAAGGAAAGCAGCAAGGAATATCTAACCATCTTTGATAATTAAACACAGATCTTCTGTAAATGTAGGCTTTCACTAATCCTACTGTCTCCCTGATGCTATTGCATGATTGACAAGTAACTGCTTGTATTTTCAACATTGACCACATTTCCTATTCCACTTGCTGAAATGCAGCCACAAACTTGCAATGCACCTCCACCATGTTTTACTGTTCCCTGCAAATACTCAATATTGTGCCATTCTCAAGCCATTCAGTAAACTGCCTTCCATTAAAGCCAAATATTTCAAATTTTGACTCATCAGTAAAGAGGAAATGTTAGAGGTTCCTTGCATTAATAATGGACAAGAAGTCCATATTATCCATTGGTAACATGCTATTTTTCTTCTTTTATTTTTGCACATAGTTGAGTCACTGCCTTGTTTTCATGTCATAGGTATGTTTTTTTGCTTCAATTCTTCTATGTAGACAACTTTTTCCCAAACTTCTCCAAACAGTAGATGGATATAGCTGTGTCTCACTTGTTTCTGCCAGTTCTGAGCTGCTGGAAAAGCTGGACATCTTCTGATTTTGATGGGAAGTAAGCAGGATGTGTCTTTTTCTACTGAACTAAATTTATTTGGCCATCCACAGCGTCTGTGGTCCTCAACATTGCCCAATTCATGGTGCCCTTACACTAAGAAATACAGGATACATATCCGTTAAACAATACCATCATGAAGGCATCTAATTGGCTCAAAATTTATTCTGCAGCTGGAAAATTACTCCAAATAGACAGCCAATGTCATTAAGAACTATCTTCAGCATATTGAAGTGCAAGGAGTCCTGGAATTTATGATTTGGCCCCCAAGAGCTCTGATGTCAACAACATTGAGTCTGTCCGGCATTATATGAAGAGGCACAAAAATTTGAGGAAGCCTAAACACACAGAAGATTTGTGGTTAGTTCTCCAAAATTTTGGAACAATCTCCCTGTCAACTTCCATCAAAACCAATGTATAAGTGTACCTAAAAGAACTGATGCTGTATTGAAGGCAAAGAGTGGTCACATCAAATATTGATTTGATTTATATTTCTATTTTGTTCATTCTATTTGCATTTTGTTTATTGACACAAATAAATTAATAACATTTTTATTTTTGAAAGCATTCTTATTTTCTGTCATTTTTTTCATACATGCCAAATATTTTTGCACAGTGCTGTATTGCCATAATAACTTGCAATAAATATGTATCTGAATACTTGAAGAATTTACTGTACATGGTGTTAAGGATTTATAATATGCAGTGTTAATCCACATGTCCTTCAAAGTCAATGTTTAAGCAAAGTTTTCTTAATTATTTTCCAATAAGACAACAGACCTGCCAAAGCCAGAGATAAGGTGAATTTCTAACTACCTTAGACTTCCTGTAGGTGCTGTCGCTAAACTGTAGAGCAGAGGTGTCAAACTGCATTCCAAGAGGGCCGCCAACAGGTCATGTTTTCAGGATTTCCTTGTATTGCACAGGTGATAATTTAATCACCTGCACAGAATGATTCCAGCACCTTGTGCAATGCTAAGGAAATCCTGAAAACATGACCTGTTGGCGGCCCTCGAGGAATGCAGTTTGACACCTCTGCTGTAGAGAAAATCCCAGAACCAAACCAATGACACTGACAGCTGAGTTAAAAAGATTCCAAACAAGAAGGCCTGAATCAAGTAAATAGGAGATGAATATCACCAATAGGTGACATAAATATGATTTTTCAGCATGTGAATGGATAGTCAATTTACAGGGAAGAAGAATGTGAAACATCGTGATATAGAGTCTTTCTCTCCTAGAATCATTGCACTTTGGTCACAATACAATTTCTCACAAAGTGCTTATAGGTTCATGAAACAAATTTATAGTGTGTACCTCTATACATGATTTTTTTATTGCACACCCCATAATCCCACCCCACAAGGAAAGAAAAAAAAGTCAGAAGACCTGGTAGGCCAATAAGAGCTTCTTTCTTCTAATTGGTCAGATGTCTACTGACATTTCTCACCGTAAAGGTTGCTGTGGTCCAGGAGTCAGGACCAGGTCTACAGAGGTTGGTGGACAAAAGATGGGGAGCATCTGTTCTGCATTTGCAACAAAATGAAAAATGTCTTCCAAGAAGAAAAAACTGCCAACAGGTCCACAATACAAAATTCACAGAAAGCTTCCTTGTGCATGAGTTTTCTTAAGGTATGTTCACCCTTATACCAAATCACTATAATAATCATTCATTTGGTGACTAATACCACAAGACAAAAAGTACATTGACTTTTAAAAAAATTATAAATGATGAATCGGGGCCAAGGTTTCCACATTATAATTTTTGGCTTCTATTCTATTAAAAAATTGAGCAAAATATAGTATACGGTGTATGTTCCCTTAGAAAATCAAGTTACTGTAGTTGAAGTAAAGTTGGTCAATACAATGACAGATTTTGTGCACTTATGGCTGTCAGTCACCCTTTGTTATATGACATGAAAGACTATGTTTGACAATGACCACAGGACGGTTCTGTGAAAAATCTCATCTGATATATTGGACTTTATTGTAGTTGTCGTGCAGTCATTGATACTATTAAAAATGTTTGTTTCAAGCAACAGATTTGCACATCATTAAAAGAAACCTAGATGACAGATCAGAGCAGCATCCTAGATGATCAAATTGTCATTTTATTTTAGGACATTGCCATTAAGAAAAAAAATTCAAAGACCAACTTTTAATGACAAGTTTACACAAACATTAATAAATGGGGCATTCTGTTTCTAATAGTTTTTGGGCTTTATGTTTAAAATATTCATTGTACGTAGGTCAGTATGATTGAAGCAATTCTGAACTTGCGTAGTTTTTTTTATTTAAGTGGTAAAAAAAATTGTGCTTGTGTGCCATTTTCCGAGAAAAAATCTTATTCTTTTTTTATTTGATGCAGTAGAGGGTTTGTTTTTTGCAAGTGGACATTTTTATTGATACCAACTTGGGGAACATATGACATTTTGAATTCGTTTTTATTACTTTTTTTTCCAGAGGTGTAGTCACTGAGAAAAAGGCAATTCTTACATGTTAACCTTTTTCACTTTACTTGGTTTACCATTTAGGCTATTTTTATAATTCTATAGACTGGAAGGAGAGAAGGAAAGAAGTGAGGGCAGGAGGAAGGAAATAATAAAAGGAAGGAATGGAGGAAGGGAGGGAGAGAGGAAGAAAGGAAGGAAGGATGGATGGATGGATGGAAAAAGAAGAAAGAGGGTAGAGAAGGAGGAAGAAAGGGAGGAAAGAGTAAAAGGAGGGAGGAAGGAAGGATGGAAGGAAGGGAGCAGAAAGGCAGTGAGAGAAGAAGTTAGGGAGGAAGAGAGGATGGAAGGAAAGAAGGAAGGTAGAGAGAGGGATGAGGAAATGGAGGAAGGAAGGAAAGAATGTAGGAAGGGAGGAGGAAAGGGAGCACTGAAGGTAAGGAGGTAGGAAGGAAGCAAGGAAGGGAGGGAGAAAGATATGAAGGAAGGAAGAAAGGAAAAAGAAGAAATGGTGGAAGAAAGCAAAGGAGAGAGGAAGGAAGGATGGAAGGAAGTAGGAAAGGGAGAGAAGAAGGGAGGGAGGAAGGAAAAGGAAGGAAGGAAGAGAGGGAGGAAGGAAGGAAGGAAAGAAGGAAGGGAGGAAGGAAGTAAAGAAGGAAGGAAGGAAGGAAGGGAGGGAGGAGCAAAGGGAGGACGGAAGGTAAGAAGGGAGGAAGGAAAGAAGGAAGGAAGGAAGAAAGGAAGGAAGGAAGGAAGGAAGGAAGGAAGGAAGGAAGGAAGGAAGGACAAACTAGACAGATTAAAAAATATTTTTTGGTCAAATCACATCTTCCATCTATTCATTAGATGTAGTAAACTTATTATTATAGCGTTATTTATTCCCTGGCACTATACAAGTGAAAAAGGGCACACATAACAAAAACAAATTCAATAGTCTTGAACAAAATGAGTCACCAATTAATAAAGGAGGAGACAGGACCCTGCCGGTGAGGGCTCACAGTCTACAATATGATATGTTGCAGACAACTAAATGAATGAGAATAAATTGCACATTGCTTCATGACAGAAGTGACTGACAATCACATTTCCATGTTAAAATGCAGTAACTTGCATTTCACAGATATAATGCAGTTGGAATACTCTTGTCACTTGACATTTGAGCATGATTTGTGGATGCTTCCGACATCTAGTTTACTCAGGTCAACAAAACACATAAAATTCTGAAGCCCAGGTAATATTACAGCTCTCAAATGAAATTTTTATCCGATTGTGCAAGGTGAGGAGGTTGCTCATAAGCTAGGCAATTTAAGGACAGTATTCAGGTCTAGCTATTTACAAACCTGTATTTTTCCAAATAGTGTTATTGATTCTTCACATTCTTCATTGTTTAGTTAGGACAGTGATAAAATACAACAGAAGCAAGAAATCTTACCAGTAATTATGTAGCCAGCTTTTCCTGGTCTCTTACGCATTACCCTCTATTATTGTACACACTGTATTTCTTATAATAATGTAGAGCAATGAATAAGAGTAGTTAAATGGAAAAGTGCATTAAGTATCTGAATGGTCCTATTCTGCTTTATTTTCGTCTCCTACTGTACATGCAAAACATTTTGGGTGACAGTCACTAAATGCAGACATTATAGTTGTCGCTCAGATTGTCTCAGGTTCTGCATGGTATTTCAATCTTTCATTGCTCAGCTATGCCGCTCCGCTTTCTTTCCCTCCCTACAGCTCTTGCAAATACTTGGTCCCTGAGTCAGTATTTACAATAGTTTGTGCATAATGTTCATGAAATAGAAAGCTAAGGATGACCAAGGAGATGTGTTGCACAACCTAGTGGATGTAAAAAGAGGAAAACCTATAGGCCCTTTTTATGTTATAGATTGAACTGGCTCACACATGCATGAAATGGTGAAGTGGTATACAGTGGCCATCTTCCTGGTGATTTTAGTAAATTGGAACCAAATGGTTGTGAGCTATAAGGATGAAACTTGTGTTTGACATTGTTTTATCCCTTTATGTGCTAGTTTTCAACATTTACTGGGCCAAATGTTTTGCATATTTTGTCATGTGTAGTCGAATTTTGCCTAAAATTATTATTTTATTTTTTGTGTTTGTGTTTCAGTTAAAACAAAGACAAGCCATTTGATGAGGAAGCTTATTATTCTGAGAGTGAAGTCAGGCAAAAGACAAAAAGAGGTAGCCATGGAATTCAACTGCTCTCTCTTACACACAGTGTGGGAAAAACTAAGTGCAACATGAAGGGATGAGGGGAAGGAAGTCCAAACACCAGGGAATGGGGGAGTGGAGACCCTTATAACACCCTGTCTACCCTCCCATCCCTGCATAGAGAGGGGGAGAGATGAGCACTGGCCAGTCCCCACTGATAACTAAAGACAACAAGGGAGACAAAAAAGAAGGGAGGGACTTAGCTTCAGCAAACTCCAGAGAGATCACACCAAACGTCTTCCAAGAGCAACAGAGAGGAAGTTAGCCGACAGCTCCAGCTCCACGCCTTCACAAGGGAAAAAGTGAATATCACCGGCGACTCTGTGAAGTAGGCTGGGATTTTATAAAAAACAATGTCCAAGTTTGTCAAATAGAGCTGGAGGGAGGTTGCCACTGCGTCCAACAATTAGAAAGATTAAGAAGGTGTCTGCAATGCCAAATGCAGCGACTTTCTTCAGTTAGATGTAGAGCGACTGTCTGTTGCATCTGACACAACCCGTAACACTCTCAGTGTCAAGTGTCACGTATAGTAAAAAAAAGAAAAAGAAGGACATGGAACAGCTGACAAAAATAGAAGTGAACAACCATGGAATACTTCCTCCAAAGTTGATCACATTAAGAAAAAGCCAGTTTCTGATGTCCATAAAAGTGCTGTACAGATTTTGCACGAAATGAACAAAGTCAAAGTGAGTCACCAAACTGTGAGGCATTGGCTTAGAGCAGTAGGGTTGAATGCACGAGTTCCAGACAAGAAGCCTTTCATCTCTGCAAATAACCGGAAGGTTTGACTTGAGTTTGCCAAAGAACACAGCAAATGAAAAGAGACAGATTGGTCTAAGGAGTTTTGATCAGATGAATCCAAGTTCAATCTGTTTGGTAGTGATGGCAAGCCCTATATATCCTGCCCAATTGGAAAACGTCATGATGTAAGGTACCAAACACCTACAGTGAAACATGGTGGTGGCAATGTCATGGTTTGGGGCTGCTTTTCTGCATGTGCCATTGGCCCTCTGCATAGAATTGATGGAAATGTGAAATGCTACCATGTACAAGGATATACTGGAGAATGTAATGCTGCCACATGGTAAAACCAAAGTAGGCAGGTGCTGGAAATTCCAGCAAGACAGTGATCATAAGCACACATCCAATTTAGTCAAAAATTGGTTAGCAAAGAAAAATATTCACCTGTTGAACTGGCCAAGCCCATCACCTGATTTAAACCCTATAGATCATAGGGATGAGTTAGGTGACAAGTTTGCACCTGTACCCATAGCAATAAAGATGAATTGTTTGCAGATTCAAAATGGTGCGCACAATTCATTAATTTGACACAAAGTCAAAATCGGACTTTAATCCTGTCTTGAACTGTTTTTGCAATGCAAAAATTATATCAAAATACTGGCATAATAAGAAATACACCACGGGGAGCTAGAGTGAAGTTGCGACAAATTTTGCGCACAATTGATGAATCAAGCTAAAACATTTCAAGATGATAGACTCATAAAGCAGAGAATGAAAACAAAACAGTTGAGCACATATAAAATAGACTTAAAAATGCACCAGTAGAATAATGAATTGGATTCAAACAAAAAAAAAGGCACAAAATGCACAAACCAAAAAAAGAAAAATCAGAAACAAAGGCAATGATGAATTGAGGCCAATGCTTTTGTCAAAGGCAAAATACTTTATTTTTTCTAAACAGATCACTTTTAGTAAACAAACCACTTAACAAACATTTTCAATTTTTACGATAAACATTGTGAAAAAAAACAAAACAAAAACCATTTCTAGTACCAGCATAGAGAGAAAAAAATACTTTTAAATGGAGATCACCTTGTAAATGCAATCTATGACTGAAACATGGTAGCTTTTCTTCAGTCTCAAAACAAGATGTTTTTATCGTAATATAATCAGGAATGTCAAACTCAAATATATAGAGGGCCAAAACTAAAAGCTTGGACAAAGTAGCTGGCCAACCTTGATATTTATTACAAAAATGTCTACAATTGAGGTAGTTTTTCCTTATCATTAAATATAACATGAACTTTTTCATATGGAAACAAACTTAAAGAGGTTGTTCCACTAGCAAAGTACATTTTAATTAATAGTTGTTACCATACTGGAATATAATATGTTATGTAAGAGCAGTAAAAGGCACATTGCTTAGTGGTCTAATTTAAATATGTAATAAAGTATAAAAAACTTTGACTAATACAGGTAACGTATGATGCAAACAATAATGCCCCCAAACACAGTGTGATACCCCCACTGAGAATACTTCCACATGCATGGTTTGATGACCATACTGTACCCCCTTTCATCAATTACCGCAACAAAGAATGGTGACCCCATCACAATATGATTCTCCAACTGTAATCCCCACACAGCCCTCCTTAGAGTATAATGGCCACAAAAAGTCCTTCATGTAGTTTAATGGACCCCACATAGTCCTCTATACAGTAAAACTTGGCCCCGCATTGCTTCGCATACAGTATAATTGCCCCACA
The DNA here is from genome assembly GCF_051348905.1 of Ranitomeya variabilis. Lineage (NCBI taxonomy): Eukaryota > Metazoa > Chordata > Amphibia > Anura > Dendrobatidae > Ranitomeya > Ranitomeya variabilis. The sequence continues at coordinate 388,924,192 of NC_135234.1, forward strand.
TATTGCTCCATACATATAATTGCCACACATAGTGCTCCATACAGTATAATAGCCCAACATAGTGCTCCATACAGTATAATGGCCCCACATAGTGCTCCATACAGTATAATGGCACCACGTAATGCTCAATATAGTATAATGGCCTCATATAGTGGTCCATAAAGTATAATGACTAGTGTTGAGCGATACCGTCCGATACTTGAAAGTATCGGTATCGGAAAGTATCGGCCGATACCGGCAAAGTATCGGATCCAATCCGATACCGATACCCGATACCAATACAAGTCAATGGGACTCAAGTATCGGACGGTATCCCTGATGGTTCCCAGGGTCTGAAGGAGAGGAAACTCTCCTTCAGACCCTGGGATCCATATAAATGTGTAAAATAAAGAATTAAAATAAAAAATATTGCTATACTCACCTGTCCGACGCAGCCTGGACCTCAGCGAGGGAACCGGCAGCATTGTTTGTTTAAAATTCGCGCTTTTACTTGGTTACGTGAAGTCCCGGCTTGTGATTGGTCAGGGCGGCCATGTTGCCGGGACGCGGACCAATCACAGCAAGCCGTGACGAAATTACGTCACGGCTTGCTGTGATTGGTCCGCGTCCCGGCAACATGGCCGCCATTAACCAATCACAAGCCGTGACGTCACGGGAGGCTGGACACGCGCGCTTTTTAAAATACGCGCATGTCCAGCCTCCCGTGACGTCACGGCTTGTGATTGGTTAATGGCGGCCATGTTGCCGGGACGCGGACCAATCACAGCAAGCCGTGACGTAATTTCGTCACGGCTTGCTGTGATTGGTCCGCGTCCCGGCAACATGGCCGCCCTGACCAATCACAAGCCGGGACTTCACGTAACCAAGTAAAAGCGCGAAATTTAAACAAACAACGCTGCCGGTTCCCTCGCTGAGGTCCAGGCTGCGTCGGAGAGGTGAGTATAGCAATATTTTTTATTTTAATTCTCTCTTTTACACATTATTACATTAATGTTGTTGCGATACCCGATACCCGATACCACAAAAGTATCGGATCTCGGTATCGGAAATTCCGATACAGCAAATATCGGCCGATACCCGATACTTGCAGTATCGGAATGCTCAACACTAATAATGACCCGACATAATGTTCCATACAATACTGTAGGCCCCACATTAAAAAATAAATAAATACTCACCTCTGCCTGTTCCCCCGCTGCTCCAGTCTCTTTTTGGTCTCTTCAGATCCTTTGCTCACCTCAGTGCAGAAGGCGCCTTGTAATTAAGTCATCACGACCACTGCACTGAGATGTCTGTCACAGATGGAGAATGATAGGCAAGGGAGCGTCAGATGATGCTCCCTCCTGCATCACTGCTTTCAACAATATCGGCATCTACGATGCTGATATAGCTGAAAGTGAGGTGCCGTGAGAAAGTGCAACACCTGGCTGGCATCAAAGGCCAAATATACTCGGGGGAGGTGTCAAGCGTCGTTGGCCAAGTATACTCACCCTGCGGGCCACAGTTTGACATATGTGTACTACATACGTAGGGACCTTGATTTGATGACCTCACCAAGGTTGCCTACTCTTGACTTGGGATATCAATTTGACTTACTGCTTGAGTTTTAGCTGTCACCTGGAATAGAATTTGGCACAGCTGTAAAGAAATATTTGTTTGATCACGAGCAATGTACTTAACATCCCTAATTTTTTTTAACATGAGAAATGAATATAATGAAGTAAAGCAGCCATGTCAAAAAGCAGTGCACGAGGGTCCCAGTAACATTTGTGTTCAGTTCTTGCCTGCAGCAAATTGTCTCTGGAAATTATTTGACAGTAATGGCATGTGCGTTTGTCTAGTTTAGGCTTCCTTGATACTGTTCTCTGTAGTGTCATCAGCCTGAAAGCGAGGAGGCAAGAGTAATTCTAACTTATCTTTTAGGAAGTCTTTTCTAATATTATGGCAGGATACTATAGCTATACAAACATACCGGGAATCCTCACAGTTCATTCAATACTTAAGTTACAATT